>NW_026291665.1:7500-251040 GCF_023091745.1 Budorcas taxicolor
CAGGAGTATATGTGTTCACAAACTTCATGGAGCAAGGGTTTCTTCGATCTCAAAACTGGCGTCGATGAAGGACTGTGTGAAGAATGCTTCAAAGTTTATTTGGCAAACACAGCCTAAGTTGGCTATATTTAGTCCTCAGACGAATGAGAATGTCATCAGTACTGGTCATTTCAAATAAGTAGCATGTGAAGCTGTTTACACTTATTGGGATGCGTGGTATACCACATTCACACATTTCAGTAGCATTGGTGCAAAAACGATACATTTCTCAGGGGAAGCTTCTACATGGACTCTTGGGATCAGAGCTCTAACTCATACACACATACTTTTCCTTTTAAAACGACCCTGCATGATAAGCAAACAAAACACTGGATGAACACCTAGACAGTGAGCTCTGTACTAAATGATTTTAAAGCTAGTAGATGGAATGAGCTCATGAGGAAGACTACAAACGAGTCATCTTCAACTTGGTCAAACTGCTCATAGTCATACAAGTGAATGAAAAGTTGAGCCTGCTGTCATTAAATCGGTTTAAAAGAAATAGAATAATAAAACAAATTAGTAAATCTTAGTTTCTTAATAAACATTGTATGATTTCTGCACAGCTTTGTTACTGGCATGAATAGAATACCTACAATAATAACTTGTCACAGTGAAAAGGATTCACATTCAATATTGATTCACATCTATAAGTGATGTCACAGCTGTTTGATACTATTGCTGGAATGAATGCAACTTATGTGACTTCACAAACGACAAACACGACTAACGTAATAGGTATTAAAAAACCTTGAGTGACATGAGTGTTAAGACGTAGTAGAGTTGCTCTCAAGAATAACGATACTATTATTCACTCCAGCCATAGTACTGGAATCTGTACATTGACACCCCTGCAAAAGAAACGGAAAGGATAGAATCATAATAAAGGAACTTCATAACTATATTCCTACTGCAAACTTTCAACACTATGTTTTCTTTTAAACTGACTTTCATATTTGCTCTACTGTAACCTCTTCTGTGTTCATTTTATGCTAAACTTATTGCTAACAGTAAAATTACCATACGAGCTCTAATTAATTTTTTTTTACTTGCAAAGGCCGATATCTACATCAAACGGGAGAAACGGAATGGAAACTGTAAACAATTTTATGGAATAACATTTCCGTGCTCCTACTCAGTCAAACGGACATTCAAAAGGATCTGATTTTTCTGACAGTTTATTTCAGAAACTTGGAATTGGATGACTGCAAACAATAAAACGAATAATACATTGATACATAATATTAATAATATACGGTGGGTCATTCTTTTTTCTATTCTGCCACAGCTAACTGACAGGAAGCCAGTTGTCGTAACTACTACTAACATAAGACCCTCACCGATAAGTGAAGATATATAGGAAAATCCATAATAGATCTAAAAACCATCAAAGATAAAACGGTAATAAAAAAAATAAAGTGACAGTTTAGCTGGTATAAGAAACAGGATGATTATGAAAGCAAAGCCAACAATCATGGATAGGCCATGGAAGCCCGTGGCTATCACGACTGTTGACTTGGATCCTTCATCTCAGGTTGGTAAAAGTGCTTGGTAAAATCCAGAGGTTTGCAGTAGTGGTAACCTCCTGAACAGACTGAAATAAAAAGGGTTTCCAGAACATCCTGACCATTTCCATCTACTAGGCTCTGCTGAGCTCAAGCAATACATACTCCAGAGGACAGAAGACAGACAGGTTGGGAACACGTCTACTGCACTTAGGGAGAAAGGGAATGTTGCTACTCAGCCTAGTCCAAGTGTAGAAGCAACACCTCGGTGATTCGGCCTTTAAAGACTCGATACATATGAGAACGACTGGTATGAATAAACCTTCAGAAGTGCCGTCTCAGGCCTCCTCCCATCATAAGCACAAGCATAATGAAAACACTGAGTTTTCATGGTCTCACACAAAATTAGACTCACTTATGACTTGGCTTTGAGAACAGTTGAACTACTCATTGTTAAAGAGAAATAATCCTCTCTTCTCTGAAGATTTGTGAATCATTCATAGGGTGTGGTGAATAAAACACTTAAGGATCTAATACATAAAAATGAAATAGGCTAAGCACAGAGATGGTTTTCTCCCTTTCTCAAAGGATGGAACATTTCGTATTTCCACTGATTTTGTCTTGACTTCATCTGCAATTATATATTGATTTCTTTCAGTTGAAATACAATAGGACTAAAAATATTGATATAATGCTAATAACTCATGTAGATATGTGTGGCTGTCACATAGGATTCACAACAGATTTAAATTCACAGTTGTCAACGTAAAGGATGAATGCTATTTAGCTTCTTCGTGAATCTAGACCATGAATGAAGAGTTTTCCTCCACATATTTCACTGAGGGAAATACAAGGATGATAGGCATAATACTATGCTTCGACTCATGGACATCTAAGCATTGCTCACAATACATATCTGGTTTTCGAAATCAGGGTTCTTTCAGAGTCCTTGAACAGCATTTGTTTTTCTCCATCCAGAAGAAACAAACTCATGAGTATCAAACTGGTTCACATAAAACATGTGTATGAATTGTTATCTTCCTGAACCAGGGATCAAACCCACATCACTTCTACCTCCTGCACTGGTAGGCAGATTATTTAACGACTGTGCCACCTGGGGATAGACATACATTTCAAGGACCACTGCCATCAGCTTCTACTGTTCATGACCAAAGTAGGAGAAACAACATTGGAACAAGTACTCATAAGGCTACTCATGGGAAGTACTCATAAATCAAAGAACTGTTATACTGGGTACTCTCGTTATTACTGGAACAAGTCATTTCTTCCGATGATGATGGGTATAACTGAAAAATTATTACAAATGCATGGGATGCGATGTCTACATGATAAATGTGGTCCTCTTGTACTATTGCTTCAGCGATGCCTACTTCAGCATGAAGGACTGCACTTCAAGGGATGCCTGCTATTCCAGCTCAAGCAACACATAGTGAAGTGCAGATCATTGTCCTTTGTTGAAAATAATCAGCAGTTTGTCAACATAGGGAACATGCCGCAGGAACCCTTGGGATGGAATTCTAAAAACAGGTTGGGCCCTCTTTTTGCCAAGCCCTGTGATAAAATACAAATCAGAAAAAGAAAAATAGCATCAGTTTGGTCAGGACTTCCTCATCTTTTCTTTCTCGGTAGCAGGAAGCAGACATTGAGGCCAGAGGACTGCAGGATTTCATTGTGAACTAACGTTGGGTGGGGTGGAAGCTCATCACTCTAGTCAGAATGTGGCTCAATAAAATGGAATTTCATTCACTTCATGTACATAGAGTTCTATAATCCTTCATTAAGGAATTCAATGTTATACTTCCTTACACCTTCACTGCCGGGGTCCAGCCCCGGTGGATCCAGGGTGATTCGAAGGTGGGGACGGAGTCGGCATCTTTGGAAAAATACATATTTAATCACAGATATAGAGAGATTAGAAATGGATAGTGTAGTAGGAAGATTAGTGGAGAAAAGAAGGCTGAATAACTTGGATTACGTGGAATAGCATCCATGCTCCAGATGGGAATTCAGCCAGAAAAACGGGAGCAAGAAAGAAGCGACATGGGGGAAATCTGTCTTCCCGGAAACTGATCCGATTTCTTTATGTTTGGTTTTGCTTATATACCTTTTGTTACACATAGGGATGAATACAGAGTCACGTGGGGGTCAGCAGTCCTGACCTTTATCAAAATCAGGTGCTTCACATAAATGTATAAAAAAAAGGTCTTAGGGATATTACATCATCTTCTGGCCATGAGTGAGACCTGCTGACATTTTATGATCCTTTCTCTCTGATAACCGAAAAAACTTATTTCTTACAAAGGTGTTTTTTCTTAAACCAGGCACCACCCTCCAAATAAAGTTACATTCCTATAGCGTGAGGGTGTAGTGAGTTACAATCAAGAAAAGGAATTTATTTAACCCAAGGTTTACATGATTAGTCTTAAAGGTTAATACTTATTTCTCCTATATGCTTAAAGCTTAATACTTATTTCTTCTATGTGTTAGTTATATTCATTATAAGGGTAGGGAACATGGAGATTTAGCAGCAACCATCAGCCCAACAAATGAAAATCCTTTCACCAATGCTCCCCTTAAGATCTATTTAGTCTGAAGATATGATAAAGTTACATTCTTACATAGCAAGGATACAGTGATTTATAACAAAGTACAGTGATCTATTACAAAAGAGAAAATCCATTAGCTCAAAAAGTCTACTATTGCTAACATCAAAAACTGCTCTTTTTCCTTTTCTATATTCCAAATACATTGATTAATATATTCCCAAGTGCCTAAGGATATGGAGGCCTGGCGGCAATCATTGACTCAACAAGAAGAAAAAGCCCTATGCTAATTAAGACTCTCCAAAACTCTGTGCTCTTTATGGTTAAGAGGTAGTAAACAATCATGTGGCAGGACTATGGATAATCCTGTCACACAAGCTAGTCTGTCAGCAGAGAGGTTTGACCTGAGACATCCTTGTCCCACCCAGAGCAGGGAATTAGCAGCAATTATTGACACAACAAATGAAAAATCCTTCACCAAATAATTCCTAACCAACCCATTATACTAATAATTTCTAACTCCCCCAAATAATTTGCCTTTAATAACTCTAAAACATCTCGTGCCTCTCAGATTGGGACGCTGTAAACAATCACATGTGGCCGCACTAACCTATACAGGTGGGCTAGATAACCTTCAGAGCAGTCCATAAGCTGCAACGCTCTTGTCACGCCCAAGAATTTTTATTGCCTTGGAGTTGCACGTTTGCTCCTTCTCCGAGAGAAACGGTTATGGCGGACAGCCCCCCGTAAAGTCAGAGGTGTAGGTGAGAGCATAAAACAGAGTCCGGTTTTGGGGTAGATGCTCGGGAACAGGGGGTTTCCTGAGGCTTGATCACGCCTTTGCGTATGCCAAGCCTCCTTCCTCATGACCTTTGCCATGGGCGGAGTTCCTCACACTGGCCCCCTGCACTTCACAGTCTCTTGGTTTACAAGAATCTCAATTGCTAGTCCAACACTTACACAATGAGTGTTACAGGTAGTATGAGTGTATAAATGATGATGAGTAATGATAGGAAGTTTATTTATGCTCTGTTTGAATTCTTGATTTTTTACATAATTTTCTATAATATCCTTACAGAAGTGAATATTTTACTGGCATGTATAAATACACGTTGAGTAGTGCTATGATAACTCATAGTGTTGGCACAATAAATATCATGCTTACTATGTGCTTTTCCTATATTCCTTTTGAGATTCTCTTCCATTATACATTATCATAAGATATTTAATAGTTTCCTAAACTGTACAGTAGGTCCTTGTGGCTTCTTTTATATATAGCAATGTATTTGTTAATAATTCAAACAAAAACTGGTACACAAATATTCACAGTGACATTCACAATAGCTCAAAGGTAGAACTCATTCAAGTGTCCGTTGGTGGGAGACTGAATATGCAACACAAGGTATATTCGGAAGCTTGAACGGTATTCCACCGTACAAAAAAGTACATGAAATGGGGCTGCCACTCTGCAAGACATTACAGAAATGACTCCAAAACGAACACATGGAATAAATACATAGTTCGATTCCAGTTCATGCTATGTACCCAAAAGGATTGGGAAACGGGGCTGAGAAAATGGATACTTCTTCGGTCCTACTCACAACAGCATGATTCACACTGGCAAACAGAAGTAATCTAAGTGTCCATGGCAGCCAATTCCATAAACAAACTGTGGTATACACACAATGGAATCTGATTCGGCCCTTCAAAGTCACTAATTCTGACAATGCGACAATGTGGACAAACCTTATGGTCATTAGATTAAGTGAAATAAACCAGACCAAAAAAAGACAAACGTTCTGTGATTCCCCTCGTATGAGATATCCAAACAAGTCAAATCTGTCAGAAATAGCAGAAAGTGATTCCGACCGATCGAAGAGAGTTCATGTCTCATGGACCTCAGTTTCCCTTCGAAAAACTGACTTCCCGTGATATCTCCAAAACCAATTAGACAAATAATTGGAAGCTATATCCAGTCAAATCAATGTCGACATAATGTTACAGTGTACACCAAACTCACTCAAACTTCTCAACAGACAAAAGGCAAAACTGTATCTATGGTACCTCAGCTTAGCTTAAAACCGTATCTACAGTACCTCACTTCTGCTTATAAAATTTAACAACAACAACACACTAAAGTCTATCCAAAAAAGGATATAAAACATATATAACATCAACTTTAAACAATTAGAAATTTAAACTGTGAAAAACCTTATTCACAAAACTTGAACACAAGCCACAGCAAACTATATTTATAAAATACATATCTGATAAAGGATGGTACTCCAAATATACCAAAAAATCTAGAACAATCTCGTAAAAAAATGTATACACCTAAACACCTGGCCTACAGAAATATAAAGATAGTAAATAAGCCTATCAAAAAGACTCAAAATCACACATCATTAGGAAATGACAAACTAAAATAAGAGTGAGGTAGCACTGCACACCTATTAGATCCAGTCAACTCAAAAAAAGGGGGTAGGGCACAGCTTCTCCGGTGGCTCAGTGGTGAAGAATCTGCCTGACAATGCAAGACACTCTAGTTCGATCCCTTACCCCAGAAGATCCCACAGGCCACAGAGAAACATAGCTGGATTTTTCCACAGCTAAACAAGGCTCACCTGTAAATCTGCACAGCAGCCATACCCTTCCTTTCCTTTGATTTAATTTTTTAATATTTGTTTCTTTCTTAATTTGGCTGCACCAGGTCAACCTTCATTGAGGCAAGCCAGATATTTAGCAACAGCATGCAAATTCTCCACTGTGGCATGGGAGATCTACTTCTTGGATCAGGGAATGAACCTGGGCCTCCTTCTTTGGGACTGTCCAGTCTCAGCCACTGGACCACCAGGAAGTGCCTGTTTTGTTTTTAGATGAAGGTGGAATCTAAGGTGATATCTTGGGCCATTTCAGTCACTGACTCAGTTTCCTGAGTTTCTCCAAAGCACGCACAAGGTGCACATTATTAAACTGGTCTGCAAAACAAGAAAAGGTTGTCTGCTACAACATTTCCGCTTACAAATATCTAAACGGTAAATGGCGTATTATTTATTTTTAATTACTATGGGGGGAGAAAGAATGCAGGATTCATACATGTTACAACATGAAGAAATATTAAAACCATCTTCAGTGAAAAAAAAATCCATACGGGAAAGGCCACCCAGAACGACCATGTCTGCTTTCAATCCATCAAGTTTGTCCAAATAACTGAAAATCTCAGTAACACTCTAAATAAAGAAAAAAGGATGAAGATGGAAACAAAAGATATATTCATACACTTGAACAACTGCTAAAAGTGGAAGTGGGGCTATGGATTACATTATAATGTAGATACCATATGATTTCCTCATTTTGGAGATTATGTGCTGGTTCTGCAGAAGGTACCCATTTTTGATAAAACACAGAGTATTTTAGATGATGTGGCAAATGTTAGCACTTGTTCCCATTGCTAGGCATTTTCTGTACATTTTAAATGACTGGAAAGTATACTAGGTTTCAAAACAACCATGTCAATACCACAAAAGACATTTAGAGTAGACAGGCAGGAAACTTTCTTACACAGGCCAAGACTTACCCAGACGAAGTTCAAGGGAAGCTGCGATGCTCACTGCCCTTGAAGGAGTCCACGTGGAATGAAGAAGTACTGTGGGAAGTCTATGAGTAACCACCACGTCTTGGGTCCTCTGGATGACCTACTGCAGGAGAAACAGATTTGACAGATAAAATGTTCCACGTAACTTCACAAAAAGTTGTTAGACTACATTCAGTAAAGCTGAATCATTTCGGATCAATTTACAATCCTATAAAATACTACCATTTACAGTCCAAAAATCACTTGCATTTCTATACACTAATAACAATCAGAAAAAAAAATAAGACAATCCCACTTAAATAAAACATCTAGCAACAAACTTAATCAAGAACATAAAAGACCAGTAGTCAGAAAACTAGAAAGCACTGATAAAGAAACCAAAGAAAACACAAATACACAGGAAATTATTCCATGCGCATGCACTGGAACAATCAGGAATTAAAAGGTCCATTCCAACCAAAGTCATCAACAAGTACACTGACTGCAATCACAAAATAATATTCAATGGCATTTTTCACAGAAATAGAAATATTCCTAATATTAGACTGCTAATGTTGAACAGGACCTTAAACGGCCAAAAAGACTCTGAGAAAGAGGAACACAGCCGGAGGCATCTTCCTATCCCTCTTCAACCGACATCACGGAGCTGGAGTGACCCCCACAGTGAGGAACTGGCAGGAACACAGACACATGGCCTCCAGGAGAGAATAGAGAGCCCAGAAATGAACCCACATGAACATGGTCAATTCCTGAACATCAAACCAGGAACGAGCGAAGAGGAAAGGACAGTCTTCCCAAGAAACAGTGACAGGGAAACGGCCACCTACACGGAAGAACATCAGTGTTCATCCTCTACATCATCTAACGCAAATCTAACTAAAAACCCACCGTTTTGCACACGGAGCTCTTTCCCCCTGAGTCCTCTGAGATCGACCTCCAGTCAGCCTTCAGCTGGACACAGGAAACGTCTACTCGGTCCTCATTTTTCGCTTTGGCAGCACCTCCCTGCTGGTGGGCACTGAGGCATCCCTGCTCCTCTCAGCCTGGATGCAGCCCTGTTATCCAGAAGCCTGAGCCCCGATGGTCCTGACGAGACAAAGCTCCCGCCAGCTGCTCACGGAGCAGAGTCTAAAGGCAAAGCGCCCTGCGCCCGCGGCTCAGAGGGGGGTTTGGCGCCCCCTGCGGGCCACAAGAGCAGAGCGGGCAGCCCGGCGCTCACAGACCTCAGAGGGCTCAGCCAGAAGCAGCTCTGCTGCGAGCGCTCAGACTGGAAGCCCAAACTGAAATGGAGCAGAATAGCTCCGTGACCCTCCGCAAAACATGGCTAAGGAACAATCAGAGCCTGTATGGAATGCAGCCATAAAAAGGAACACATTTGAGTCTGTTCTAATAAAGGGGAGGGAGTCAGTCAAAGAGAGAAAAACATGGAATCTAGAAGGATGGTACTGACGAGGCTGTTCACAGAGCAGCAATGGAGATCCAGACATGGAGAACAGACTTACACACGAGGGTGGGGAACAAGAAGGAGAGGGTGAGAGGAATGGAGAGAGCAGCATGGATGCAGGTACACCAACATTTGTAAATAGACAACCAATGCGAATTTGCTGTATGATTCAGGGAACTCAAACTGGGGCTCTGTAGTAACCTAGAGAGGTGGGAATGGGTGTGAAGTGGGAGGGAGATTCAAGAGCAAGAGGACATAGGTACACCTAATGTGGATGTATGACAAATCAAACCAATATTGTAAAGCAATGATCAATCAACTAAAAAGTAATAACTGTTTAAAAAAATATGAACAGAAACACAAACTTTGCAACAAGGTAACTCCATTTTAAAAACTATGGAAATTTTAGAAAACTACAAAAGTTCTACATGACCTTTGGTCTGGTGATCAGGTCTAACACACACAAAAAAAGCCAGCTTACCAAATTATGAATATAAATTATTTAAAACATTGCCTTTTATCATTTCATACATTTACCCTGTGGAGGACCTTACTCGAGAGAACCAAAAACAAACTGTTAAATGAACCACGGACCACCCACCCTGGCCAGGCGACAGAGAAAAGAAAGCACTTGCAGCAGTCATCTTACAACAGGAGGTCCTGGGAAGGAACAAGGAACGAACAAGCTACCACCAACCAGAATTCTGGAGAGGTCAGGTGATGGGAGGCTCCAGTTCAGAGGTCCTACCAACCTCCCAGGATCCACTTCGCTGGAATCCATCTCGGCTGAGTGATGTGTGTGCCCCCAAGAAGGATCCCAGTTCAGAATGCCTGGCAAGAGACAAACCAGAAATGAACCCAATGACCATAAAACCTGAGACTGTGAGCCACGTGACAGAGTGGTTCTCTCCGTTTCCCTCACCCTCCTGCCCTCCACCCTGGCAGCCCTTCCCAATAAAGCCTCTCGCTTGGACAGCACTCCTCTCCTCAGACAACTCATTGCCCAGTGTCAGACAAGAACTCACTCTCAAGCCCTGGAAGGGATCCCCCTTCCTTCATCAAAAGCAATATCCAGGACAAAATATCTTCAAAACGCTATCTTGTAGAGAAGGAAATGGCAATGGCAGCCGCTCCGGTACCATTGCCTGGAGATTCCCACGGACAGAGGAGCCTGGTAGGCTGCAACCCCGGGGTCACTAAGAGTTGGACACGACTTCACTGAGTGACTTCACTTCCACTTTTCACTTTCATGCACTGGAGAAGGACATGGCAACCCACTCCAGGGTTCTTGCCTGGAGAATCCCAGGGACAGAGGAGCCTGGGAGGCTGTTGTCTATGGGGTCACGCAGAGTCAGGCACGACTGAAGCGACTCAGCAGCAGCAGCAGAGAAGGAAATGGCACCACCTGCAGTACTCTGGTCTCAGAAATCCCAGGGACAGAGGAGCTTGGTGGGCTGCAGTCCCAAAGCAGGGCATTTTTGAGGGGAGGAAACAGTCCCAGGGAAGCTGAGCTGCTCACCAAAGGCCCCAGAGCTTTGGGTAGCACACCAGAGCTGTGGCTGAGGATTCCCAGCTGCCATGCCTCTTGATCCTGGCCTCTTTCACTAGATACATGTGTGGAAAACTAGAATCTAAAATATGCCCTGGTGGTTCCATAGTAAAGAATCCACCTGCCAGTGCTGGAGATGCATGTGCGATCCCTACGATGGGAAGATCCCACATCCTATGGAGTCTGTGTGCCACAACTGCCCAGCCTGTGCTCTAGATCCTGGAAGCCACGATGCCAAGTTCACATGCTGCAGCCACTGAAGCCCGTGAGCCTGTGCCCCTCAACAAGAGGAGACACTGCAGTGACAAGCCTGCAAACCACTAGTTATGGCCCATGCTCACCAAAACTAGAGAAAAGCCCACACACAAAGATGCAACACAGCCAACAATAAATAAAACTATTTTCCTAAAAAAATGCATATCTGACAAAGAAACTGTACTCGAATTGTCCAAGAACACTAGAGCAAACAAGCCCATTCATAATTGGAAGCAACTGAAATAGACACCTGGCCACTGAGGGTATACTGATAGTAAACTAGCATACAAAAACATCCTCAAGATACTGGTGCAATGCATGCAGAGCCCCCTTTGAAAGACAATCTGACAGTTTTTTCTCAGTAACCACGTGGGACAAGCACTGAATTCTGTGTATGACAAGCGGTGGAAGCCAGGTATCTTACCATTGGAATGCAAAGTTACAGATAAACAAAAGGAAACGTTACAATGTCCATGTCCTGGCGGATCGGGTTGGAGACATCATCACAAATGACCTGTAACTGCATATGTTCAAAGGGGAGCTGGAATACATGTATATATATATCCATGTATTGTCAGCTGAGCATATGGAGCTCCTCCATGTATGTTTTAAATATCATTCTCCAATAAAAGGGAACAGGAAACATCTCCGATGGCCCGGTGGTAAAGAATCTGCCTACCGATGCAGGGAACACGGGTTCAATTCCTGTGTAGAAGATTCCACACACCCAGGGGCAATGAAGCCCTTGGACAACTCTTGAAGTTTGCACGCTCCAGAGCCCAAGTTCTGCAAACAGAGAAAGCACTGCAATGAGAAGCCATGGCACAGCAACTAGAGGGTAGCCTCTGCTCACTACAACTAGACAAGCTAGCAATAAAGACCCAGCATAGTCAAAAATAATGTAATGGTAAAAAAAGGGACAGTTCTTTGAAGAAATGACTGAGACTAGGGGTGAGACTGTAAATATATGAGCCAGGGTCATCTTAAATTATGAGAAATTAAAGACAACTATCAAGCTGTCCAAACTGATACAAATGAATGATGACACAGTGTTATCTGTATACACCAGCAAATAACAATCTGAAAAGGAATTTAAACAAACAATTCCCTTTCATTCATGTCAACATTAATAAAAGACTTTGCTATGGACGGAATGAGGATGACAAGACTGGCACACTGGAAATGATACATGATTGCTGAAAAATACCCTAAAGACATGGACAGATACTCCATACCGATGAAAAGACTTCAGTTGGCAATACCGTGGAATGCATCTTCAATCTGAAATGAAGATTCAATATGAATTACAAAAGGCTGAAAGGTGGTTGCTAAACCACAAAAGATGCCAGCATTCTTGGCCTCCAGAGGAGAATTCAATCCAGGGCAAGTGACGAAGCTTGATGGCTCAGAGGTTTTCTGTTAAAAAGTTTTATTAAAGTATAAAAGAGATCGAGAGAGCTGCTGACATAGACATTAGAAGGGGGAAGAAAGAGGACCCCCTGCTAGTCTTTAGCCAGATGTTATACAGCCACTAGCAGTCTGCTAATGAAAGAAAGACAATGTCTCCGAGAATGGCACCAGGCCCCTCACCCACAGCATGCATTGAGATAACATTGGCAGCAGATGAGTCATCCCAGGCCATAAAACGATGGACATGAATCTTGAAGAAAGGCAGATTTCCAAGCAAATATATAGTTTCATTCACATAGATTAAGAGAACAAGGTATGAGTAAACAGACTGGTTTGTCAAGTCGTTTCTGAGCCTTTAGGGGGAACTGACAGGAAGACAGAGCCTTGGGTAAATAGTACATTAACATAACTTAAGACTAACATTTCCATACCTTAAGACAAACATTTCCATAAGAAAAAGGCATTGCTTAGTTCAAGGTTTGAGAAAAGTTACATTCCGGTGGAGCCAGGAGTTGTCATGGCAACACAGAATCTTCCCAGAAACCTCCTTTTAAATTTGTATCAAGATGGAGAAAAAAAAATGCAACACTCTTTTGTCTCCTCCTGCCTCTTCAGAGAGAGAAAAAAACGTCTGACACTTGCAGTCTATTTTCCCTCTCTGGAGACCCCTGGCCTTCCTGCCTGTTATCCTCTCCAGGCCTGTAGGAAGCAATACACTAAGCTGCTTGGGAAAACCGCGCGGGTCTGAGCTTTATGCAAAGGGGTAAAGCGGTAAAACCCTTGGCCCCAAAGGCGAGGCTTTTCTGTGACCGCCATGTTAGTCGCCTCCGAGACTGCAAAGAGGGCAGAATACATGGTTCCCTGCTCCGCCGAGTCCGCGTTCCCTTACCTGTGGTCCACAGCCCTCCACTCTGCTCGCTGGATGCCGATCGACGGGGACCCAGGAGCCCACGAAACGAGCATTCCCAGCTGCAATGGCGAGCCCTGAGAGCACAACCGGGAACCCCTGGCCCCGACGCGCCGCCGTGTTCATCCCGCCCCAGACCCGCTCACGTGAGCCGCGCTCCTGACCAGCCGCCCAGGTTCGCCCCGCCCCCGACGCGCGCACGGTGCGCCCCACCCCCACGCCCCCTTCCAGGACAGCCCGCGGGACCGCGCCTGCCTCCAGGCGACACACAAGGACAAGCAAATCCACCCCACCGAGACAATCCACGCTTTTTCTCAGCTGATCTGTCTATGATTTAGGGATAAAACGATGACTACAGAAAGCAAAGATGACCTAGGACAGCCATGATATTCTATAGACCCAGACCCTGGCGGGGAGAGGCTTCAAGAGGGCCCGGGAGCTCAGTTTCAACTACCAAGCACCTGTAGCGTAGCGGTTAGGCGGACTGGTGAGCAGGCAAACTATGGTCTGTAAGTCAGGAGTTCAAATCTCCATAAAGGCCCTTTTGCTCTTAGGGGGCGGGAGACCGCAAGAGGCGGGGCTTAGACCAGAAAAGTTGATTTTTATTTTAGAGGTTTATTGTTAAGCTTAGGGTTAGGGTTCGGGCAACCCCCCAACTTGTTCGGGTTCGGGTTCAGGGTTAGGGTTAGAATTCGGGGAACCCCCCTCTTCTTAGAGTTCAGGTTTGGGTTAGGGTTCAGGTTAGGGTTGGCATTAGGGTTAGGGTTACAGCTTAAAGTGAGCGCTAATAGGGCCCATAGTTCTTTATTAGCCTGCCCTGGCGGCCCGAGGCTTGAAGAGGGTCCGGGAGGCTTGTCAAAAGTAGTAAGCCTTTGTAGCGTAGCGGTTAGAGTAGCCGCTAAGTAACCAAACTATGGCCTGTAAGTCCAGAGTTCAAATCTCCAATGTAACCCTTTTGCTTTTAGGGGGCAGGGGACTGCAAGACGTGGGGCTTAAACCAGAAAAGCTTATTTTTATTTTAGAGGTTTATTGTTACGTTTAGGGTTAGGGTTCGGGCAACCCCCCCACTTGTTAGGGTTCAGGTTCAGGTTCGGGGTTAGGGTTAGAATTCGGGGACCCCCTCTTCTTAGAGTTTGGATTCGGGTTAGGGTTCAGGTCAGGGTCAGGGTTCAGGTTACCGTTAGGGTTGGCATTAGGGTTATGGCTTAAAGTGAGCGCTAATAGGGCCCATAGTTCTTTATTAGCCTGCCCTGGCGGGCCGAGGCTTGAAGAGTGCCTGGGAGCAACACAAAACCCAGTGAGCTTGGATAACATAGCGGTTAGGCGGGCGGCCAAGTAAACAGGCAATCTGGCTCCGGGAGTGAGAAGTTCAAACCCAGCCTCGTCTCCTTTGCTTTCAGCGGGTGGGGGACCGCAACGGGCGGACCTTAGGTCAGAAAAGTTTCTTTTTCTTTTACAGTTTTATTGTGAGGGTTACGGTTAGGGTTCCCGCATCCCCTCAACTTGGTAGGGTTCAGGTTCAGAGTTCGGGTTCGGGGAATCCCCTCTCTTCTTAGGGTTTGGATTCGGGTTCGGGTTAGGGTTCAGGGTTCGGGTTTGGGGTACGAGGTTCGTGTTTGGGGTTTGGAGTTCAGGGTTTGGGGTTAGGGCTTCGCGGTTCTAGTTTGGGGTTTGGGGTTCCGATTAAGGGTTCAAGGTCCAGCTTAGGGGTTTCGGATTTGGGGTTCGGGAGAGGGGTTCGCGGTTCGGGTTTGGGATTTGAGGATCGGGTTAAGGGTTTGGGGTTTGGGGTATGGGGATCAGGTTAGGGGTTCTCGGTTTGGGTTAGGGGTTCGCAGTTCGGGTTTGGGGTTTGAGGTTAGGGTTAGGGGTTTGGTGTTTGGGGTTCGCGGTTTCGGGTTTGGGGATCAGGTTAGGGGTTCTCGGTTTGGGTTAGGGGTTCGCAGTTCGCGTTTGGGGTTTGAGGTTAGGGTTAGGGGTTTGGGGTTTGGGGTTCACGGTTTGAGTTGGGGGTTTGCGATTTGGGTTAAGGGTTTTGGGTTTGGGATTCGGGTTAGCGGTTTGGGGTTTGGGCTTCGCGGTTTGGGTTTGGGGTTTGGGGTTTGGGTTAGGGGCTCGCGGTTAGGGTTTGGGGTTTGGGGTTCGGGTTAGGGGTTCTCGGTTCGGGTTAGGGGTTCACGGTTTTGGTTAGGGGTTAGGGGTTTGGGGTTTGGAGTTTGGGATTTCGGTCAGGGGTTCGCGGTTTGGGGTTCCTGTTATGGGTTTGGGGTTTGGGTTCAGGCTTGGGGGTTGGGGGTTTTGGGTTCAGTTTATGGGTTCGCGGTTCGGGTTAGGGATTAGGGTTTGGGATTTGGGTTTGGGGTTCGGGGATTGGGGTTGGGGGTTCCGAATAGGGGTTCAGTATGTGAGGGTTGTGGTTCGGGGGTCGAGACTTGAGGTTTGGGGTTTGGGGTTCGGGGGATTGGGTTCATGGTTTGGGGTTGGGGGTATGAGGTGCAGTTTAGAGTTTCGCTGTTCGGGTTAGGAGTTAGGGTTGGCGGTTCGGGGTTCGCCTTAGGGGTTTGGGGTGTCCGATTTGGGGTTTGAGGTTTGGGGTTCTGGTTACGGGTTGGGGGTTTGGAGTTTGGGTTTGGGGGTTTGGGTTTTGGGGTTTGGGTTTCGGGTTTTAGGGTTCAGTTTCGGTGTTCGCGGATGGGCTTTGGGGTTCGGGTTAGGGGTTTGCGATTCGGGTTAGGGGTTTGAGGTTAGGGTTCAGGGTGTGGGGTGTGGGGTACAGGTTAGGGGTTTGGGTTCAGGGTTTAGGGTTCGGTTTAGGGGTTTGCAGTTCCGGTAAGGGATTCGGGGTATGCGGTTTGGGTTTGGGTTTGGGGTTCGGGTTAGCGGTTTCGGGTTCGGGGTTTGGGTTCCGGATTTGGGGTTCGGGGTTCGAGTTATGGATTCGGGGTTTGGGCTACGTGGTTCGGTGTTTGCGGTTTGGGGTATGGGGGTCGGGGTTTGGGTTTGGGGGTTGGGGCTCGGGTTAGGGGTTCGGGTTCGGGTTCGGGTTAGGGGTTCACGGTTCGGGTTAGGGGTTTGGGGTTCGGAGTTTGGGGATTGGGTTAGGGGTTTGGAGTTTGGGTTAGGGGTTTGGGGTTCCCAGTTCAGGGTTTGGGTTTTGCAGTTGGGATAGGGGTTCGGATTCAGGGTATGGGGTTTGGGGTTCGGGTTCCATGTTTGGGGTATGTGGTTCGGGGTTTGGGGGACGTGGTTTGTTGTTTGGGGTTTGGGGTTCCGGTTAGGGTTTTGCAGTTTGGACTTTGGGGTATGGGTTAGGAGTTTGGGGTCTGGGGTTTAGGTATTGGGGTTTTGATTCAGTTTAGGGGTTTGCGGTTTGGGTGTGGCATCGGGCTTTGGGGTTTGGGGTTTGGGGCTCGAGGTTCGGGATTCATGGATTGGGGTTCGGTTTAGGGGTTCGCTGTTCAGGTTAGGGGTTAGTGATTGGGGTTCGTGTTTTAGGTTAGGGTTCGCAGTTCAGGTTATGGGTTAGGGGTTCGGTGCTTGGTTTTCGGGTTTGGATTAGGGGTTCAGGTAGGGGTTTGGGTTAGGGGATCCTGATTCAGGTTGGGAGTTTGGTCCTTGGGGTTCGAGATTTGGATTCGGTATATGGGTTGGGGTCACGGTTTGGTGCTCGGGTTAGGGGTTTGGGGTTCAGAGTTTGGGGTTTCTGGTTCTGATTATGGGCTTGGGGTTTGGGGTATGGGGTTCGGCTTGGGGTTAGAGGTTCGCCGTTTGGGGTTTCGATTTAGAGATTGGAGTTTGGGTTTGGGATTCAGGGGTCGGTTATCGGGCTTCGGGTTGGATTAGGGTTCAGGTGCACGGTTTGCAGACTGGAGCTCAGGATTCGGTTTCCGGGTTCAGGATATAGGGTTTTGAGGTCAGGGTCGAGTCCGTGGTTTGGAGTCGCGGTTAGGGGCTAGTGAGTGCCACAAAGCCAAGGGCTCCAGCAGTGAGAGCTCTGTCAGAGGGAAGGGAAGGGCAACTGCAGGGCTTCTCCAGCTGTAGCTTGGCCTCCCAGACTCAGCGCCCCATGGAGAGCACCAGGCTCCCAGGGCCCCTGGCTTGGGTCTGCAGCCCCCCCACACCCGGAGGATGACTCCGTGGGAGCCCAGCAGGTGCCTGACAGAAAACGGTTCCCTAGCGCTCTCCTCCCCAGCAGAGACGTGTGCAGGTGGTTGGGGCCTGCCCCTGCGTGTCTGGGCTCCCGCCGACAGCCCCAGCTCAGGAGAGGCAGCCCCTGAGCCAAGACCTGCAGGACGCGCGGGGCGCCCTCGCATGGAAGCCGAGTGAACAGCATGCGGGGAAGTGAGACTCCACGGGGGAAGACGACGCAGCCCAGCCGCGTATGCCTGCAATCCCTGCTTGGGCGGAGCCGACTGCGCCTCCAGTACGGCAGAGCTCCAGCTCTGCTCAGAGGCCCCATCTGGCAGAGTTCCTGGCGTGAGGCTGCTCTGCCCTGGGCGAGCCTTGCCCAGAATTGCCACGCTGCTAAGCTTCAAGCCCAGGAAGGAGCAGGCTGCGCGAGGCTGGGAAATGCCACTGGCGCCTTCCTGGCCTCAGCTCCGCTCCTGCCTTGCCTTTGCACCTAGGCCCCAAGCGTCCTTGCGGAGGGCTTAGGGGCCGGTGGGTTGTACACTGCCAAGGGCTCCAGCAATCAGAGCTCTGTCAGAGAAGAAGGACGGGCAACTGTAGGGCTCCTCCAGCGGTTGCTTTGCCGCCCAGACTCAGCGCCACAAGGAGAGCACCAGGCTCCCAGGGCCCCTGGCTGGGGTCTGCAGCCCCGCACACCCGGAGGCTGACTCCGTGGGCGCACCGCATGTGCCTGACAGCCGTAGGATCCCTAGCGCTATCCTCCCCAGGAGAGACGTGTGCAGGTTATTGGGGCCTGCCGCTGCGTGTCTGGGCTCCCTCAAACATCCCCAGCTCAGTGGAAGCAGCCCCTGAGCCAAGCCCTGCAGGAGGCGCGGGGCGCCCCCGCCTGGAAGCCAAATGCACAGCACGGGGGGAAGCGAGCCTCCTCAGGGGAAGACGAGGCAGCCCAACCGCGTGCGGCTGCAAGCCCTCCATGGGCGGAGCCTTGTGCCCCTCCAGCACGGCAGAGCTCCAGCTCTGCTCAGAGGCCCGATCTGGCAGAGTTGCTGGCATGAGGCTGCTCTGCCCTGGGCAAGCCTTGCCCAGACTTACCTCACTGCTAGGCTTCCTGCCCAGGAAGGAGCAGGGTGCGAGAGTTTGGGAGACGCCACTGGCGCCTTCCTGAACTCAGCTCCACTCTGCCTTGCCTTTGCACCTAGGCCCAAGGCGTCCTTGGGGAGGGCTTAGGGGCCAGTGGGTTCCACACTGCCAAGCGCTCCAGCAGTGAGAGCTCTGTCAGAGGGAAGGGAAGGGCAACCTCAGGGCTCCTCCAGCGGTTGCTTGGCCACCCAGACTCAGCGCCACACGGAGAACAGCAGGCTCACAGGGCCCCTGGCTGGGGTCTGCAGCCCAGCACACCCGGAGGCTGAATCCGTGGGTGCACAGCATGTGCCTGAAAGACGTAGGTTCCCTAGCGCTGTCCTCCCCAGCAGAGACGTGTGCAGGTTGTTGGGGCCTGAGGCTGCGTGTCTGGGCTCCCTCACACAGCCCCAGCTCAGTGGAAGCAGCCCCTGAGCCAAGCCCTGCAGGAGGCGCGGGGCGCCCCCGCCTGGAAGCCAAGTGCACAGCATGGGGGGAAGCGAGCCTTCTCAGGGGAAGACGAGGCAGCCCAACCGTGAGTGGCTGCAAGCCCTGCTTGGGCGGAGCCGAGTGCGCCTCCAGTACAGCAGAGCTGGAATTCTGCTCAGAGGCCCGATCTGGCAGAGTTCCTGGCGCGAGGCTGCTCTGCCCTGGGCGAGCCTTACCCAGACTTTACTCCCTGCTACGCTTCCAGCCCAGGAAGGAGCAGGCTGCGCGAGGCTGAAAGATGCCACTGGCGCCTTCCTGGCCTCAGCTCCACTCCTGCCTTGCCTTTTCACCTATGCCCCAAGCGTCTTGGGGAGGGCTGAGGGACCGGTGGATTCCACACTGCCAAGGGCTCCAGCCGTGAGAGCTCTGTCAGAGGGAAGGGAAGGGCAACTGCAGGGCTCCTCCAGCGGTTGTTTGGCCGCCCAGACTCAGCACAGCACGGAGAGCACCAGGCTCCCAGGGCCCCTGGTGTGGTCTGCAGCCCCGCACAAATGGAGGCTGACTCCGTGGACGCACAGCATATGCTTGAAGGACGTAGCTTCCCTAGCACTCTCCTCCCCAGGAGAGACGTGTGCAGGTTTTTGGGGCCTGCCGCTGCGTGTCTGGGCTACCTCACACATCCCCAGCACAGGGGAAGCAGCCCCTGAGCCAAGCCCTGGAGGAAGCGCGGGGCACCCCCGCCTGGAAGCCTAGTGCACAGCACGGGGGGAAGCGAGCCTCCTCGGGGGAAGACGAGGCAGCCCAGCCAGGAGCGGCTGCAAGCCTTGCTTGAGCGAAGCCGAGTGCGCATCCAGTATGGCAGAGCTCCAGCTCTGCTCAGAGGCCCGATCAGGCAGAGTTCCTGGGACGAGGCTGCTCTGGGCTGGGCGAGCCTTGCCCAGACTTGCCTCGCTGCTAGGCTTCTTGCCCAGGAAGGAGCAGGGTGCGCAAGACTGTGAGACCCCACTGGCGCCTTCTTGGCCTCAGCTCCGCTCCTGCCTTGCCTTTGCACCTAGGCCCAAGGGGTCCTTGGGGAGGGCTTAGGGGCCGGTGGGTTGCACATTGCCAAGGGCTCCAGCAGTGAGAGCTCTGTCAGAGGGAAGGGAAGGGCAACTGCAGGGCTCTTCCAGCGGTTTCTTGGCCGCCCAGGCTCATCGCCACACGGAGAGCACCAGGCCCCCTGGGACCCCAGCAGGTGTCAGCAGCCCCGCACACCGGAGGCTGACCCCGTGGGTGCCCGGAATGTGCCTGACAAATGTAGGTTCCCTAGCTCTCTCTTCCCCAGCAGAGACGTATGCAGGTGATTGGGGCCTGCCCCTCCGTGTCTGGGCTCCCTCAAACAGCCCCAGCAGGGAAAGCAGCCCCTGAGCCAAGACCAGAAGGAGGTGCGGGACCCCCCTGTCTGGAAGCCGAGGCCAGAGCATGCGGGGAATCGAGCCTCCTCGATGGAAGACGAGGCAGCCCAACCGTGAGTGGCTGCAAGCCCTGCTTGGGCGGAGCCGAGTGCGCCTCCAGTACGGCAGAGCTCCAGCTCTGCTCAGGGGCCCGATCTGGCAGAGTTCCTGGCATGAGGCTGCTCTGCTCTGGGCGAGTCTTGCCCAGATTTTCCTCGCTGCTAGGCTTCCTGCGAGGAACGAGCAGGCTGTGCGAGGCTGGGAGACGCCACTGGTGCCTTTCTGGCCTCAGCTCCGCTCCTGCCTTGCCTTTGCACCTAGGCCCCAGGCGTCCTTGTGAATGGCTTTGGGCCCGGTGGTTTCCACACTGCCAAGGGCTCCAGCAGTGAGAGCTCTGTCAGAGAAAAGGGAATGGCAACTGCAGGGCTCCTCCAGCGGTCGCTTGGCCGCCCAGACTCAGCGCCGCACGGAGAGCACAAGGCTCACAGGGTCCCTGGCTGGGGTCTGCAGCCCCGCACACCCGGAGGCTGACTATGAGGGCGCCCAGCAAGTGCCTGAGAGTCGTAGGTTCCCTAGCACTCTCCTCCCCAGCAGAGACGTGTGCAGGTGGTTGGGGCCGGTCCCTGCGTGTCCTGTTTCCCACACACAGCCCCAGCTCAGGGGATGCAACCCCTGAGCCAAGACCTGCAGGAGGCGTGGGACGCCCCCGCCTGCAAGCCGAGTCCACAGCATGTGGGGAAGCGAGCCTCCTCGGGGGAAGACAGGCAGCCCAGCCCCGTGCGGCTGCAAGCCCTGCTTGGGCAGAGCCGAGTGCACCTCCTGTACCGCAGAGCTCCAGCTCTGCTCAGAGGCCCGATCTAGTAGAGTTCCTGGTGCGAGGCTGCTGTGCCCTGGGCGAGCCTTGCCCAGGCTTCCCTCGCTGCTAGGCTTCGTGCCCAGGATGGAGCAGGCTGTGCGAGGGTGGGAGACGCACTGGCGCCTTCCTGGCCTCAGCTCTGCTCCTGCCTTGCCTTTGCACCTAGGCCCCAGGCCTCCTTGTGGAGAGGTTAGGGGCCGGTGGGTTCCACACTGCCAAGGGCTCCAGCAGTGAGAGCTCTGTCAGAGGGAAGGGAAGGGCCACTGCAGAGCTCCTTCAGCTGTTGCTTGGCTGCCCATACTCAACGCCGCACTGAGAGCCCCAGGCACCCAGGGCCCATGGCTGACTTCTGCATTCCCCACAACCGAAGACTCACTCTGTGGGCTCCAGACAGGTGCCTGACAGAGGTAGGTTCCTTAGCGCTGTCCTCCCCAGCAGAAAGGTGTGCAGGTGGTTGGGGCCTGCACCTGCGTCTCTGAGCTCCTGCCCACAACCCAGCTCAGGGGAAGCGGACCTTAAGCCAAACCTGCAGGAGGCGAGGGTCGGCTCCGCCTGGAAGCCGAGTGCACAGCGTGCGGGGAATCGAGCCTCCTCGGGGGAAGATGATGCAGCACAGCCGCGTGCCGCTACAAGCCCTGGTTGGTCGGAGTCAAGTGCGCCTCCTCTAGGGCATAGCTCCAGGTCTGCTCAGAGGCCCGATCTGGCAGAGTTCCTGGCGCGAGGCTGCTCTGCCCTGGGCGAGCCTTGCCGAGATGTGCCTCGCTGCTAGGCTTAGTGCCCATGAAGGAGCAGGCTGTGCGAGGCTGGTATACCCCATGGGCGCCTTCCTTGCCTCAGCTCTGATCCTGCCTTGCTTTTGCAGGTAGGCCCCAGGCGTCCTTGGGGAGGAGTTAGGGGCCGGTGGGTTCCACATTGCCACGGGCTAGATCAGTGAGAGCTCTGTCAGAGGGAATGGAAGGGCAACTGCAGGGCTCCTTCAGTTGTTGCTTGGCTGCCCAGACTTGTGCCGCACGGAGAGCACCATGCACCCAGGGCCCCTGGCTGGGATCTGCAGTCCCCAGACCCGGAGACTCACTCCGTGGGCGCCCAGCAGGTGCCTGACAGATGTATATTTCCTAGCGCTCTCGTCCCCAGCAGAGTCGTGTGCAGGCGGGTGGGGCCTGCCCCTGCGTGTCTGGGCTCCCGCCCAGAGCCCCAGCTCAGGGGAAGCAGCCCCTGAGCCAAGACCTGTAGGAGAAGCAGGAGGCCCCTGCCTGGAAGCCGAGTGCGCAGCATGCGGGGAAAGGAGCCTCCTCGGGGGAAGATGAGGCAGCCCAACCGCGTGCGGCTGCAAGTCCAGTTTGGGCGGAGTCGAGTGCGCCTCCACTACTGCAGAGCTTCAGCTCTGCTCAGAGGCCCGATCTTGCAGAGTTCCTGGTGCGAGGCTGCTCTGCTCTGGGCGAGCGTTCCCCAGACTTGCCTCGCTGCTATTGTTAGTTCCCAGGAAGGAGCAGGCTGCGCGAGGCTCGGAGACACCACTGGCGCCTTCCTGGCCTCAGCTTCGCTCCTGCCTTGCCTTTGCACCTAGGCCCCAGGCGTCCTTGTGGAGGTTTTAGGGGCTGGTGTGTTCCACACTGCCAAGGGCTCCAGCAGTGAGAGCTCTGTTCGAGGGAAGGGAAGGGTATATTTGGAGTACAATCCTTTATCAGATATGAGGCCCACACCCTCACCCTGAACCCTCACCCCGAACCCTTACCCTCACCCACACCCTCACCCTGAACCCTAACCCTCACCCTGAACCCTTACCCTCACCCTCACCCTGAACCCTCACCCCGAACCCTTACCCTCACCCACACCCTCACCCTGAACCCTAACCCTCACCCTGAACCCTTACCCTCACCCTCACCCTGAACCCTCACGCCTCACCCCTCACCCTAACAAGTTGGGGGGCTCTTCCCCAAACTCTAACCTTAACCCTACTGCCGGGGTCCAGCCCCAGTGGATACAGGGTGATTCGAAGTTGGGGGCGGAGCCGGCATCTTTGGAAAAATACATATTTAATCACAGATATAGAGAGATTAGAAATGGATAGTGTAGTAGGAAGATTAGTGGAGAAAAGGAGGCTGAATAACTTAGATTATGTGGAATAGCATCCATGCTCCAGATGGGAATTCAGCCAGAAAAATGGGAGCAAGAAAGAAGTGACATGGGGGAATCAGTCTTTCCGGAAACTGATCCGATTTCTTTATTTTTGGGTTTGCTCATATACCTTTTGTTACACATAGGGATGAATACAGAATCACGTGGGGGTCAGCAGTCCTGACCTTTATCAAAATCAGGTGCTTCACATAAATGTATAAAAAAAAGGTCTTAGGGATATTACATCATCTTCTGGCCATGAGTGAGACCTGCTGACATTTTATGATCCTTCATTTCTGATAACCAAAAAACTTATTTTTTCCAAGTGTGTTTTTTCTCAAACCAGGCACCACCCTCCAAATAAAGCTGCATTCCTATAGGGTGCGGGTGTAGTGAGTTACAATCAAGAAAGGAATTTATTTACCCCAAGGTTAACAGGATTAATCTTAAAGGTTAATACTTATTTCTCCTATATGTTAGTTCTATTCACTAGAAGGGTAGGGAACATGGAGATTTAGCAGCAAACATCAGCCCAACAAATGAAAATCCTTTCACCAATGCTCCCCTTAAGATCTATTTAGTCTTAAGTTATGATAGTTACATTCTTACATAGCAAGGATACAGTGATTTATAACAAAGTACAGTGATCTATTACAAAAGAGAAAATCCATTAGCTCAAAAAGTCTAGTATTGCTAACATCAAAAACTGCTGTATTTCCTTTTCTATATTCCAAATACATTGATTAATATATTCCCAAGTGCCTAAGGATATGGAGGCCTGCGGCAATCATTGACTCAACAAGAAGAAAAAGCCCTATGCTAATTAAGACTCTCCAAAACTCTGTGCTCTTTATGGTTAAGAGGTAGTAAACAATCATGTGGCAGGAGTATGGATAATCCTGTCACACAAGCTAGTCTGTCAGCAGAGAGGTTTGACCTGAGACATCCTTGTCCCACCCAGAGCAGGGAATTAGCAGCAATTATTGACACAACAAATGAAAAATCCTTCACCAAATAATTCCTAACCAACCCATTATACTAATAATTTCTAACTCCCCCAAATAATTTGCCTTTAATAACTCTAAAACATCTCGTGCCTCTCAGATTGGGACGCTGTAAACAATCACATGTGGCCGGACTAACCTATACAGGTGGGCTAGATAACCTTCAGAGCAGTACGTAAGCTGAAACGCTCTTGTCACGCCCAAGAATTCTTATTGCCTTGGAGCTGCACGTTTACTCCTTCTCCGAGAGAAACGGTTATGGGGGAGAGCCGCCCGTAAAGTCAGAGGTGTAGGTGAGAGCATAAAACAGAGTCTGGTTTTGGGGTAGATGCTCGGGAACAGGGGGTTTCCTGAGGCTTGATCACGCCTTTGCGTATGCCAAGCCTCCTTCCTCATGACCTTTGCCATGGGCGGAGTTCCTCACGCTGGCCCCGGGCACCCTACCCTAACCCGACACCTTATCCATATCCTAAACCTAACCCACATCATAGTCACGCCCTCAACCCTATACTTACCCTTGAAGCACGTACCCGCCTCATCTTCGTTTTTGACACTTCCCATGCATAACAAAAGACAAGGTCGTAATGTTTCAAACATGGATCCAAGACCCATTATCCACATAAAAGGAATATACATACTGTGATCACATCATTTAAATCTCTTGCATCACCAAAATACCTCTCCACCACGTATCCAATCGCCATTGATGGATCACATCTCTCTCATACATTTTATAACTTAGCAATCAAATATGCAGCAGTCATCTGGGTAATTATATACACAAGATATATTTATACCATAAATATTTCAACACATTCCACTTTCTACGATGAGTTCAATCTTCACAAAAGTAGGATGAACAGCACCTGTTTCCACTAGGATCCATAGCATTGCACAAAGTGACAGTGAGCGTGAAAATCTTAAAAATGACCACCAGAAAGGTCAGCATGGTTGATATCACAGGTTTTTCAGTGTTCCAATACAAGTTCTACCCAAATCCATAAAGAAAGACATAAGCATAGGAAACGACACATTGAAAGCAAGTCTATTGAGATAAATATTGGACATCAATTGTATGAATCTTTAAGGCATAACTGCAGACATTCTTCAGACATTCTTCAAATTCATAGAATGACAAAAAAGTATGGCTAAGTACAACCCATTCGGTTTTATAAACCACTCATGAATGACCTCACAAGCCATTGAAAACCAGATGACAATTTCAAATAGCTTTGATCTACAAACAAGGCTGTAAGACAGAAAGTTAAAATCGAACTACATGAAGTAAATCCTCAATAGATAGGAAAACACCCCATGGTAGTGAAATCAATTAACATTAGTTATTAGGGGTTTCATGCACAGACTCATCTCCGATTGATGTGATCTCAATTCACACTTGGCAAAAAATACAAAAGCTGATCTTAACAGTCATATTATTTTTCTTAGTACCCCTAAAAAGAAAAATGAACATGAAAAACTAAACTTGGAGACTCACATTTCCCAATCGGTATACAAAGCAACGGCATGTCAAACTTTCTAATTCACATATGCATTTAAATGAAATTGGATGAAATACCCCTAAATTAACACATACTGCTATGCCCAATGTTTCACAAGGCAGAAAACACTCAATGAATGAAACGGAGAGGGTCACAGCCAGGAAGGCCAGGGGTCTCCAAAGGGAGGAAACGGGGTGCAAGTGTCAGTTGTTATCTGCCACTTCTGAGGCAGGAGGAAACAAGCTGTTCTCTTTTTGCCCCTTCTCGATACAAATTTAAAAAGAGGTTTTCTCTTACAATTCTGTGTTGCTAGAATGACACCTGGTTCCACCTGAACGTCACTTTTCTCATACTTTGAGCTGACCAAGGCAGTTTTCTTATGGAAAGGTTTGCCTTAAGCTATGTGAATGTACTATGTATTTACCCTAGACTCTATCTTCAAGTAGGTTCTGCCTAAAGGCTCAGAACTGACTTGACAAACCAATATGCTTTACTCTTAC
Organism: Budorcas taxicolor; assembly: GCF_023091745.1. Lineage (NCBI taxonomy): Eukaryota > Metazoa > Chordata > Mammalia > Artiodactyla > Bovidae > Budorcas > Budorcas taxicolor. The sequence goes on from NW_026291665.1 coordinate 33,855, forward strand.
ATGGTTCTCCTGATCTATGTGAATGAAGCTATCTATTTGCTCATATCAATCGTTTTATGGCCCAGGATGACTCACCTGGTGCCACGGTCATCTCCATATGTCTTGTGGGTGAGGGGTCTGCTGCCATTCCTTTCTCTAATGAGTAGACTGCTAGTAGCTAGATAACATCCAGCTAAAGATGAGTAGGGGGGCACTCTTTCTGCCCCCTTCTGATGTCTATGTCAGAAGCTTTCTCTCTTTTATACTTTAATAAAACGTTGCGACACAAAAGCTCTGAGTGATGAAGCCTCATCACTGGCCCCGGGTTGAATTCTTCCTCTAAGGAGCCCAAGAATTCAAGCATCTTTCATGGTTAGACAACAACCTTTCAAAACAATGGTCTTTTCAAAAAAAATGATGATAAGTGATGAGTATGCAGATGTCTACGAATGAAATGGGACCCATATGTCAAACCACAGAAAAATATATCTTCCCTCAACATACATATAACACAATCAGGCCTTCATATGCATCGATTCGCCAACTATCAAGTCATACAAATATGGATGTAAAATATCACAATACATTCCAAAGTTGAAAAGTGATGGATATTGACTTTGGCCCGCTGGTGCTTCTTCTGATGTCATCTCCATTATATTAGCTATGACAATGAATCATGTGCTGTGCTAAGTCACTTACATTGTGTCCAACTCTTTGGGATCATATGGACTAGGCCCCACCAGGCTCCTCTCTCCATGAGATTCTCTAGGCAAGGATACTGGAGTGGGTTGCCATGCTCTCCCTCAGGAGATCTTCCTGCCCCAGGGATCAAATCCATATCTCCTATGTGTCCTGCATGGGTATGTTCCGCATGTTCTTTACCACTAGAACTACCTGGGAAGCCCCAAGACACATGAACATCGGTGGATTTGGGGATCCACGGGGCATATACAGAACCATTCCTCCAACAAAACTGAAGAATGACTTGAAAATCTCAAACAAAACATGAGTATATGTGTTCACAAACTTCACGGAGCACGGGTTTCTTCGATCTGAAAACTGGCATCGATGAAGGACTGTGTGAAGAATGCTTCAAAGTCTATTTGGGAAACACAGCCTAAGTTGGCTATATTTAGTCCTCAGATGAATGGAATGTCATGAGTACTGGTCGTTTCAAATAAGTAGCATGTGAAGCTGTTTACACTTATTGGGATGCGTGGTATACCACATTCACACATTTCAGTAGCACTGGTGCAAAAATGATACATTTCTCAGGGGAAGCTTCTACATGGACTCTTGGGATCAGAGCTCTAACTCATACACACATACTTTTCCTTTTCAAATGATCCTGCATGATAAGCAAACAAAACACTGGATGAACACCTAGACGGTGAGCTCTGTACTAAATGATTTTAAAGCCAGTAGATGGAATGAGCTGATGAGGAAGACTACAAACGAGTCATCTTCTTCAACTTGGTCAAACTGCTCATAGTCATACAAGTGAATGAAAAGTTGAGCCTGTTGTCATTCAATCTGTTGAAAAGAAATAGAAGAATAAAACAAATTAGTAAATCTTATTTTCTTAATAAACATTGTATGATTTCTGCACAGCTTTGTTACTGGCATGAATAGAATATCTACAATAATAACTTGTCACAGTAAAATGGATTCACATTCGCTATCGATTCACATCTATAATTGATGCCATAGCTGTTTGATACTATTGCTTGAATGAATGCAACTTATGTGACTTCACAAACGACAAACACGACTAACATAATAGGTATTACAAAACCTTGAGTGACATGAGCGTGAAGACTTAGTAGAGTTGCTCTCAAGAATAACGATACTATTATTCACTCCAGCCATAGTACTGGAATCTGTACATTCACACCCCTGCAAAAGAAACGGAAAGGATAGAGTCATAATAAAGGAACTTCATAACTATATTCCTACTGTAAACATTCAACACTATGTTTTCTTTTAAACTGACTTTCATATTTGGTCTACTGTAACCTCTTCTGTGTTCATTTTATGCTAAAATTATTGCTAACAGTAAAATTACCATACGAGCTCTAATTAATTTTTTTTTTACTTGCAAAGCTAGTGATAGAACCAAAGGCTGATATCTACATCAAACAGGAGGAACGGAATGGAAACTGTAAACAATTTTATGGAATAACATTTCCGTGCTCCTACTCAGTCAAACGGACATTCAAAAGGATGTGATTTTTCTGAAACTTTATTTTGGAAACTTGGAAGTGGAACTGCAAACAATAAAACGAATAATACATTGATACATAATATTAATAATATACAGTGGGTCATTCTTTTTTCTATTCTGCCACAGCTAACTGACAGGAAGTCAGTTGTCGTAACTACTACTAACATAAGACCCTCACCGATAAGTGAAGATATATAGGAAAATCCATAATAGATCCCAAAACCATCAAAGATAGAATGGTAATAAAAAAATACAGTGACAGTTTAGTTGGTATAAGAAACAGAATGATTATGAAAGCAAAGCCAACAATCATGGATAGGCCATGGAAGCCCGTGGCTGTCACGACTGTTGACTTGGATCCTTCATCTGAGGTTGTTAAAAGTGCATGGTAAAATCCAGAGGTTTGCAGCAGTGGTAACCTCCTGAACAGACTGAAATAAACAGGGCTTCCAGAATATCTTGACGATTTCCATCTACTAGGCTGTGGTGAGCTCAAGCAATACATACTCCAGAGGACAGAAGACAGACAGGTTGGGAACACGTCTACTGCACTTAGGGAGAAAGGGAATGTTGCTACTCAGCCTAGTCCAAGTGTAGAAGCAACACCTCGGTGATTCGACCTTCAAAGACTCGATACATATGAGAACGACTGGTATGAATAAACCTTCAGAAGTGCCGTCTCAGACCTCCTCCCATCATAAGCACAAGCATAATGAAAACACTGAGTTTTCATGGTCTCACACAAAATTAGACTCACTTATGACTTTGCTTTGAGAAGAGTTGAACTACTCATTGTTAAAGAGAAATGATCCTTTCTTCTCTGAAGATCTGTGAATCATTCATAGGGTGTGGTGAATAAACTACTTAAGGATCTAATACATAAAAATGCAATAGGCTAAGCACAGAGATAGTTTTCTCCCTTTCTCAAAGGATGGAACATTTTGTATTTGCACTGATTTTATGTCTTGACTTCATGTACAATTATACATTGATTTTTTTAGTTGACATACAATAGGACTAAAAATATTGATATAATGCTAATAACTCATGTTGGTATGTGTGGTTGTCACATAGGATTCACAGGAGATTTAAATTCACAGTTGTCAACGTAAAGGATGAATGCTATTTAGCTTCTTCGTGAATCTAGACCATGAATGAAGTTTTCCTCCACATATTTCACTGAGGGAAATACAAGGATGATAGGCATAATACTATGCTTCGACTCATGGATATCTAAGCATTGCTCACAATACAGATCTGATTTTTGAAATCAGGGTTCTTTCAGTGTCCTTGAACAGCATTTGTTTTTCTGTATCCAGAAGAAACAAACTCATGAGTATCAAACTGGTTCACATAAAACATGTGTATGAATTGTTATCTTCCTGAACCAGGGATCAAACCCACATCACTTCCACCTCCTGCACTGGTAGGCAGATTATTTATTTATCAACTGCACCACCTGGGAATTGACATACATTTCAAGGACCACTGCCATCAGCTTCTACTGTTCATGACCAAAGTAGGAGAAACAACATTGGAAGAAGTACTCATAAGGGTACTCATAGGAAGTACTCATAAGTCAAGGAACTGTTATACTGGGCACTCTTGTTATTACTGGGACAAGTCAGTTCCTCCGATGATGATGGGTATAACTGAAAAATTACTACAAAAGCATGGGATGCGATGTCTACATGATAAATGTATTCCTCTTATACTATTGCTTCAGGGATGCCTACTTCAGCATGAAGGACTGCACTTCAAGGGATGCCTGCTATTCCAGCTCAAGCAACAGATAGTGAAGTGCAGATCACTGTCCTTTGTTGAAAATAATCTGCAGTTTGTCAACATAGGGAACATGCCGGAGGAACCCTTGGGATGGAACTCTAAAAACAGGTTGGGCCCTCTTTTTGCCAAGCCCAAAATACAAATCAGAAAAAGAAAAATAGCATCGGTTTGGTCAGGACTTCCTCATCTTTTCTTTCTCGGTAGCAGGAAGCAGACATTGAGGCCAGAGGACTGCAGGATTTCATTGTGAACTAACGTTGGGTGGGGTGGAAGCTCATCACTCGAGTAAGAATGTGGCTCAATAAAACGGAATTTCATTCGCTTCATGGACATAGAGTTCTATAATCCTTCATTAAGGAATTCAATAAGTTATATTTCCTTATACCTTCACAATCTCTTGGTTTACAAGAATGTCAATTGCTAGTCCAGCACTTATACAATGAGTGTTACAGGTAGTATTAACGTATACATGATGAGGAGCAATGGCAGGAAGTTTATTTATTCTCTGTTTGAATTCTTGATTTTTTACATAATTTTCTATAATATCCTTACAGATGTGAATATTTTAGTGACATGTATAAATACACGTTGAGTAGTGCTATGATAACTCATAGTGTTGGCACAATAAATATCATGCTTACTATGTGCTTTTCCTATATTCCTTTTGAGATTCTCTTCCATTATACATTATCATAAGATATTTAATAGTTTCCTAAACTGTACAGTAGGTCCTTGTGGCTTCTTTTATATATAGTAATGTATTTGTTAGTAATTCAAACAAAAACTGGTACACAAATATTCACAGTGACATTCACAATAGCTCAAAGGTAGAACTCATTCAAGTGTCCGTTGGTGGGAGACTGAATATGCAACACAAGGTATATTCGGAAGCTTGAACGGTATTCCACCGTACAAAAAAGTACATGAAATGGGGCTGCCACTCTGCAAGACATTACAGAAATGACTCCAAAACGAACACATGGAATAAATACATAGTTCGATTCCAATTCATGCTATGTACCCAAAAGGATTGGGAAACGGGGCTGAGAAAATGGATACTTCTTCGGTCCTACTCACAACAGCATGATTCACACTGGCAAACAAACAGAAGTAATCTAAGTGTCCGTGGCAGCCAATTCCATAAACAAACTGTGGTATACACACAATGGAATCTCATTCAGCCCTTCAAAGTCACTAATTCTGACAATGCGACAATGTGGACAAACCTTATGGTCATTAGATTAAGTGAAATAAACCAGACCAAAAAAAGACAAACGTTCTGTGATTCCACTCGTATGAGATATCCAAACAAGTCAAATCTGTTAGAAATAGCAGAAAGTGATTCCGACCGATCGAAGAGAGTTCATGTCTCATGGACCTCAGTTTCCCTTCGAAAAACTGACTTCCCGTGATATCTCCAAAACCAATTAGACAAATAATTGGAAGCTATATCCAGTCAAATCAATGTCGACATAATGTTACAGTGTACACCAAACTCACTCAAACTTCTCAACAGACAAAAGGCAAAACTGTATCTATGGTACCTCAGCTTAGCTTAAAACCGTATCTACAGTACCTCACTTCTGCTTATAAAATTTAACAACAACAACACACTAAAGTCTATCCAAAAAAGGATATAAAACATATATAACATCAACTTTAAACAATTAGAAATTTAAACTGTGAAAAACCTTATTCACAAAACGTAAACACAAGCCACAGGAAAATATATTTATAAAATACATATCTGATAAAGGATTGTACTCCAAATATACCAAAAAATCTAGAACAATCTCGTAAAAAATGTATACACCTAAACACCTGGCCTACAGAAATATAAAGATAGTAAATAAGCCTATCAAAAAGACTCAAAATCACATATCATTAGGAAATGACAAACTAAAATAAGAGTGAGGTAGCACTGCACACCTGTTAGATCCAGTCAACTCAAAAAAAGGGGGTAGGGCACAGCTTCTCCGGTGGCTCAGTGGTGAAGAATCTGCCTGACAATGCAAGACACTCTAGTTCGATCCCTTACCCCAGAAGATCCCACATGCCACAGAGAAACATAGCTGGATTTTTCCACAGCTAAACAAGGCTCACCTGTAAATCTGCACAGCAGCCATACCCTTCCTTTCCTTTGATTTAATTTTTTAATATTTGTTTCTTTTTTAATTTGGCTGCACCAGGTCAACCTTCATTGAGGCAAGCCAGATATTTAGCTACAGCATGCAAATTCTCCACTGTGGCATGGGAGATCTACTTCTTGGATCAGGGAATGAACCTGGGCCTCCTTCTTTGGGAGTGTCCAGTCTCAGCCACTGGACCACCAGGAAGCGCCTGTTTTGTTTTTAGATGAAGGTGGAATCTAAGGTGATATCTTGGGCCATTTCAGTCACTGACTCAGTTTCCTGAGTTTCTCCAAAGCACGCACAAGGTGCACATTATTAAACTGGTTTGCAAAACAAGAAAAGGTTGTCTGCTACAACACTTCCGCTTACAAATATCTAAACGGTAAATGGCATATTATTTATTTTTAATTACTATGGGGGGAGAAAGAATGCAGGATTCATACATGTTACAACATGAAGAAATATTAAAACCATCTTCAGTGAAAAAAAAATCCATATAGGAAAGGCCACCCAGAACCACCATGTCTGCTTTCAATCCATCAAGTTTGTCCAAATAACTGAATATCTCAGTAACACTCTAAATAAAGAAAAAAGGATGAAGATGGAAACAAAAGATATATTCATACACTTGAACAATTGCTAAAAGTGGAAGTGGGGCTGTGGATTACATTATAATGTAGATACCATATGATTTCCTGATTTTGGAGATTATGTGCTGGTTCTGCAGAAGGTACCCATTTTGGATAAAACACAGAGAGTATTTTAGATGATGTGGCAAATGTTAGCACTTGTTCCCATTGCTAGGCATTTTCTGTACATTTTAAATGACTGGAAAGTATACTAGGTTTCAAAACAACCATGTCAATACCACAAAAGACATTTAGAGTAGACAGGCAGGAAACTTTCTTACACAGGCCAAGACTTACCCAGACGAAGTTCAAGGGAAGCTGCGATGCTCACTGCCCTTGAAGGAGTCCACGTGGAATGAAGAAGTACTGTGGGAAGTCTATGAGTAACCACCATGTCTTGGGTCCTCTGGATGACCTACTGCAGGAGAAACAGATTTCACAGATAAAATGTTCCACATAACTTCACAAAAAGTTGTTAGACTACATTCAGTAAAGCTGAATCATTTCGGATCAATTTACAATCCTATAAAATACTACCATTTACAGTCCAAAAATCACTTGCATTTCTATACACTAATAACAATCAGAAAAAAAAATTAAGACAATCCCACTTAAATAAAACATCTAGCAACAAACTTAATCAAGAACATAAAAGACCAGTAGTCAGAAAACTAGAAAGCCCTGATAAAGAAACCAAAGAAAACACAAATACACAGAAAATTATTCCACGCTCATGCACTGGAACAATGAGGAGTTAAAAGGTCCATTCCAACCAAAGTCATCAACAAGTACACTGACTGCAATCACAAAGTAATATTCAATGGCATTTTTCACAGAAATAGAAATATTCCTAATATGAGACTGCTAATGTTGAACAGGACCTTAAACGGCCAAAAAGACTCTGAGAAAGAGGAACACAGCTGGAGGCATCTTCCTATCCCTCTTCAAACGACATCACGGAGCTGTACTGATCACCACAGTGAGGAACTGGCAGGAACACAGACACATGGACTCCAGGAGAGAATAGAGAGCCCAGAAACGAACCCACATGTACATGGTCAATTCCTGAAAATCAAACCAGGAACGAGCGAAGAGGAAAGGACAGTCTTCCCAAGAAACAGTGACAGGGAAACAGCCACCTACATGGAAGAACTGGTCATCCTCTGGATCATCTAACGCAAATCTAACTAAAAACCCACCGTTTTGCACACGGAGCTCTTTCCCCCTGAGTCCTCTGAGATGGACCTCCACTCAGCCCTCAGCTGGACACAGGAAACGTCTACTCGGTCCTCATTTTTCGCTTTGGCAGCGCCTCCCTGCTGGTGGGCACTGAGGCATCCCTGCTCCTCTCAGCCTGGATGTAGCCCTGTTATCCAGAAGCCTGAGCCCTGATGGTCCTGAGGAGACAAAGCTCCCGCCAGCTGCTCACGGAGCAGAGTCTAAAGGCAAAGCGCCCTGCGCCCGCGGCTCAGAGGGGGGGTTTGGCGCCCCCTGCGGGCCACAAGAGGAGAGCGGGCAGCCCGGCGCTCACAGACCTCAGAGGGCTCAGCCAGAAGCAGCTCTGCTGCGAGCACTCAGACTGGAAGCCCAAACTGAAATGGAGCAGAATAGCTCTGTGACCCTCCGCAAAACATGGCTAAGGAACAATCAGAGCCTGTATGGAATGCAGCCATAAAAAGGAACACATTTGAGTCTGTTCTAATAAAGGGGAGGGAGTCAGTCAAAGAGAAAAACATGGAATCTAGAAGGATGGTACTGATGAGGCTGTTCACAGAGCAGCAATGGAGATCCAGACATGGAGAACAGACTTACAGACGAGGGTGGGGAACAAGAACGAGAGGGTGAGAGGAATGGAGAGAGCAGCATGGATGCAGGTACACCAACATTTGTAAATAGACAACCAATGGGAATTTGCTGTATGATTCAGGGAACTCAAACTGAGGCTCTGTAGTAACCTAGAGAGGTGGGAATGGGTGTGAAGTGGGAGGGAGATTCAAGAGCAAGAGGACATAGGTACACCTAATGTGGATGTATGACAAATCAAACCAATATTGTAAAGCAATGATCAATCAACTAAAAAGAAATAACTGTTTAAAAAAATATGAACAGAAACACAAACTTTGCAACAAGGTAACTCCATTTTAAAAACTATAGAAATTTTAGAAAACTACAAAAGTTCTACATGACCTTTGGTCTGGTGATCAGGTCTAACACACACAAAAAAAGCCAGCTTACCAAATTATGAATATAAATTATTTAAAACATTGCCTTTTATCATTTCATACATTTACCCTGTGGGGAACCTTACTCGAGAGAACCAAAAACAAACTGTTAAATGAACCACGGACCACCCACCCTGGCCAGGCGACAGAGAAAAGAAAGCACTTGCAGCAGTCATCTTACAACAGGAGGTCCTGGGAAGGAACAAGGAACGAACAAGCTACCACCAACCAGAATTCTGGAGAGGTCAGGTGATGGGAGGCTCCAGTTCAGAGGTCCTACCAACCTCCCAGGATCCACTTCGCTGGAATCCATCTCGGCTGAGTGATGTGTGTGCCCCCAAGAAGGATCCCAGTTCAGAATGCCTGGCAAGAGACAAACCAGAAATGAACCCAATGACCATAAAACCTGAGACTGTGAGCCACGTGACAGAGTGGTTCTCTCCGTTTCCCTCACCCTCCTGCCCTCCACCTTGGCAGCCCTTCCCAATAAAGCCTCTCGCTTGGACAGCACTCCTCTCCTCAGACAACTCATTGCCCAGTGTCAGACAAGAACTCACTCTCAAGCCCTGGAAGGGATCCCCCTTCCTTCATCAAAAGCAATATCCAGGAGAAAATATCTTCAAAACGCTATCTTGTAGAGAAGGAAATGGCAATGGCAGCCACTCCGGTACCATTGCCTGGAGATTCCAACGGACAGAGGAGCCTGGTAGGCTGCAACCCCGGGGTCACTAAGAGTTGGACACGACTTCACTGAGTGACTTCACTTCCACTTTTCACTTTCATGCACTGGAGAAGGACATGGCAACCCACTCCAGGGTTCTTGCCTGGAGAATCCCAGGGACAGAGGAGCCTGGGAGGCTGTTGTCTATGGGGTCACGCAGAGTCAGGCACGACTGAAGCGACTCAGCAGCAGCAGCAGAGAAGGAAATGGCACCACCTGCAGTACTCTGATCTCAGAAATCCCAGGGACAGAGGAGCTTGGTGGGCTGCAGTCCCAAAGCAGGGCATTTCTGAGGGGAGGAAACAGTCCCAGGGAAGCTGAGCTGCTCCCCAAAGGCCCCAGAGCTTTGGATAGCACACCAGAGCTGTGGCTGAGGATTCCCAGCTGCCGTGCCTCTTGATCCTGGCCTCTTTCACTAGATACATGTGTGGAAAACTAGAATCTAAAATATGCCCTGGTGGTTCCATACTAAAGAATCCACCTGCCAGTGCTGGAGATGCATGTGCGATCCCTACGATGGGAAGATCCCACATCCTATGGAGTCTGTGTGCCACAACTGCCCAGCCTGTGCTCTAGATCCTGGAAGCCACGATGCCGAGTTCACATGCTGCAGCCACTGAAGCCCGTGAGCCTGTGCCCCTCAACAAGAAGAGACACTGCAGTGACAAGCCTGCAAACCACTAGTTATGGCCCATGCTCACCAAAACTAGAGAAAAGCCCACACACAAAGATGCAACACAGCCAACAATAAATAAAACTGTTTTCCTAAAAAAAATGTATATCTGACAAAGAAACTGTACTCGAATTATCCAAGATACTAGAGCAAACAAGCCCATTCATAATTGGTAGTGACTGAAATAGACACCTGGCCACTGAGGGTATACTGATAGTAAACTAGCATACAAAAACATCCTCAAGATACTGGTGCAATGCACGCAGAGCCCCCTTTGAAAGATAATCTGACAGTTTTTTCTCAGTAACCACGTGGGACAAGCACTGAATTCTGTGTATGACAAGCGGTGGAAGCCAGGCATCTTACCATTGGAATGCAAAGTTACAGATAAACAAAAGGAAACGTTACAATGTCCATGTCCTGGTGGATCGGGTTGGAGACATCATCACAAATTACCTTTAACTGCATATGTTCAAAGGTGAGCTGGAATACATGTATATATATATCCATGCATTGTCAGCTGAGCATATTGAGCTCCTCCATGTATGTTTTAAATATCATTCCCTAATAAAAGGGAACAGGAAACATCTCCGATGGCCCGGTGGTAAAGAATCTGCCTACCGATGCAGGGAACATGGGTTCAATCCCTGTGTAGAAGATTCCACACGCCCAGGGACAACGAAGCCTTTGAACAACTCTTGAAGTTTGCATGCTCCAGAGCCCAAGTTCTGCAAACAGAGAAAGCACTGCAATGAGAAGCCATGGCACAGCAACTAGAGGGTAGCCTCTGCTCACTACAACTAGACAAACTAGCAATAAAGACCCAGCATAGTCAAAAATAATGTAATGGTAAAAAAAGGGACAGTTCTTTGAAGAAATGACTGAGACTAGGGGTGAGCCTGTAAATATATGAGCCAGGGTCATCTTAAATTATGAGAAATTAAAGAAACTAAAGACAACTATCAAGCTGTCCAAACTGATACAAATGAATGATGACACAGTGTGATCTGTATACACCAGCAAATAACAATCTGAAAAGGAATTTAAACAAACAATTCCCTTTCATTCATGTCAACATTAATAAAAGACTTTGCTATGGACGGAATGAAGATGACAAGACTGGCACACTGGAAATGATACATGATTGCTGAAAAATACCCTAAAGACATGGACAGATACTCCATAGCGATGAAAAGACTTCAGTTGGCAATACCGTGGAATGCATCTTCAATCTGAAATGAAGATTCAATATGAATTACAAAAGGCTGAAAGGTGGTTGCTAAACCACAAAAGATGCCAGCATTCTTGGCCTCCAGAGGAGAATTCAATCCAGGGCAAGTGACGAAGCTTGATGGCTCAGAGGTTTTCTGTTAAAAAGTTTTATTAAGGTAGAAAAGAGATCGAGAGAGCTGCTGACATAGACATTAGAAGGGGGAAGAAAGAGGACCCCCTGCTAGTCTTTAGCCAGATGTTATACAGCCACTAGCAGTCTGCTAATGAAAGAAAGACAATGTCTCCGAGAATGGCACCAGGCCCCTCACCCACAGCATGCATTGAGATAACATTGGCAGCAGATGAGTCATCCCAGGCCATAAAACGACGGACATGAATCTTGAAGAAAGGCAGATTTCCAAGCAAATATATAGTTTCATTCACATAGATTAAGAGAACAAGGTATGAGTAAACAGACTGGTTTGTCAAGTCGTTTCTGAGCCTTTAGGGGGAACTGACAGGAAGACAGAGCCTTGGGTAAATAGTACATTAACATAACTTAAGACTAACATTTCCATACCTTAAGACAAACATTTCCATAAGAAAAAGGCATTGCTTAGTTCAAGGTTTGAGAAAAGTTACATTCAGGTGGAGCCAGGAGTTGTCATGGCAACACAGAATCTTCCGAGAAACCTTTTAAATTTGTATCAAGATGGAGAAAAAAAAAATGCAACACTCTTTTGTCTCCTCCTGCCTCTTCAGAGAGAGAAAAAAACGTCTGACACTTGCAGTCTATTTTCTCTGTCTGGAGACCCCTGGCCTTCCTGCCTGGTATCCTCTCCAGGCCTGGAGGAAGCAATACACTAAGCTGCTTGGGAAAACCGCGCGGGTCTGAGCTTTATGCAAAGGGGTAAAGCGGTAAAACCCTTGGCCCCAAAGGCGAGGCTTTTCTGCGACTGCCGTGTTAGTCGCCTCCGAGACTGCAAACAAAGAGGGCAGAATACATGGTTCCCTGCTCCGCCGAGTCCGAGTCCCCTTACCTGTGGTCCACAGCCCTCCGCTCTGCTCGCTGGATGCCGATCGACGGGGACCCAGGAGCCCACGAAACGAGCATTCCCAGCTGCAATGGCGAGCCCTGAGAGCACAACCCGGAACCCCTGGCCCCGACGCGCCGCCACGTTCACCCCGCCCCAGACCCGCCCAGGTTCGCCCCGCCCCCACGCCCCCTTCCAGGACAGCCCGCGGGACCGCGCCTGCCTCCAGGTGACACACAAGGACAAGCAAATCCACCCCACCGAGACAATCCACGCTTTTTCTCAGCTGATCTGTCTATGATTTAGGGATAAAACGATGACTACAGAAAGCAAAGATGACCTAGGACAGCCATGATATTCTATAGAACCAGACCCTGACGGGCAGAGGCTTGAAGAAGGCCCGGGAGGTATGTTAAAAGCAGCCAGCCTCTATAGTGAAGCGGTTAGGCGGGCTGGCAGGCAGGCAGACTGTGGTCTGTAAGTCAGGAGTTCAAGTCCCCAATTTAACCCTTTTGCTCTTAGGGGGCGGGGGACCGCAAGAGGTGGGGCTTAGACCAGAAAAGTTTATTTTTATTTTAGAGGTTTATTGTTAAGCTTAGGGTTAGGGTTCGGGCAACCCCCCAACTTGTTCGGGTTCGGGTTCAGGGTTAGGGTTAGAATTCGGGGAACCCCCCTCTTCTTAGAGTTCAGGTTTGGGTTAGGGTTCAGGTTAGGGTTGGCATTAGGGTTAGGGTTACAGCTTAAAGTGAGCGCTAATAGGGCCCATAGTTCTTTATTAGCCTGCCCTGGCGGCCCGAGGCTTGAAGAGGCTCCGGGAGGCTAGTCAAAAGTAGTAAGCCTCTGTAGCATAGCGGTGAGGCTAGCCGTTAAACAGCCAGACTATGGTCTGTAAGTCCAGAGTTCAAATCTCCAGTGTAACCCTTTTGCTTTTAGGGGGCAGGGGACTGCAAGAAGTAGGGCTTAAACCAGAAAAGCTTACTTTTATTTTAGAGGTTTACTGTTACGTTTAGGGTTAGGGTTCGGGCAACCCCCCCACGTGTTAGGGTTCAGGTTCCGGTTCGGGGTTAGGGTTAGAATTCGGGGACCCCCCTCTTCTTAGAGTTTGGATTCGGGTTAGGGTTCAGGTCAGGGTTCAAGTTACGGTTAGGGTTGGCATTAGCGTTAGGGATACAGCTTAAAGTGAGCGCTAACAGGGCCCATAGTTGTTTATTAGCCTGCCCTGGCGGGCCGAGGCTTGAAGAGTGCCTGGGAGGAATGCAAACCCTAATGAGCCTGAGTAGCATAGCGGTTAGGTTGGCGACTAAGTAAACAGGCAATTTGGCTCTTTGGGTTAGAAGTTCACGTCCAGGTTTGTCTCTTCTGCTTTTAGCGGGTGGGGGACCGCAAGGGGCGGGGCTTAGGCCAGAAGAGTTTCTTTTCATTTTACAGTTTTATTGTGAGGGTTAGGGTTAGGGTTCTGGCATCCCCTCAACTTGTTAGGGTTCAGGTTCAGAGTTCGGGTTCGGGGAATCCCCTCTCTTCTTAGGGTTTGGATTCAGGTTCGGGTTAGAGTTCAGGGTTCGGGTTTGGGGTACGCGGTTCGTGTTTGGGGTTTGGAGTTCAGGGTTTGGGGTTAGGGCTTCGCGGTTCTAGTTTGGGGTTTGGGGTTCCGATTAGGGGTTCAAGGTCCAGCTTAGGGGTTTGGGATTTGGGGTTCGGGTTAGGGGTTCGCGGTTCGGGTTTGGGATTTGAGGATCGGGTTAAGGGTTTGGGGTTTGGGGTATGGGGATCAGGTTAGGGGTTCTCGGTTTGGGTTAGGGGTTCACAGTTTGGGTTTGGGGTATGAGGTTAGGGTTAGGGGTTTGGGGTTCGCGGTTTGGGTTGGGGGTTTGGGATTTGGGTTAAGGGTTTTGGGTTTGGGATTCGGGTTAGGGGTTTGGGGTTTGGGTTAGGGGTTCGCGGTTAGGGTTTGGGGTTTGGGGTTCGGGTTAGGGGTTCTCGGTTCGGGTTAGGGGTTCGCGGTTTAGGTTAAGGTTTAGGGGTTTGGGGTTTGGAGTTTGGAATTTGGTCAGGGGTTCGCGGTTTGGGGTTCCTGTTATGGGTTTGGGGTTTGGGTTCAGGGTTGGGGATTGGGGGTTTTGGGTTCAGTTTATGGCTTCGCAGTTCGGGTTAGGGATTAGGGGTTTGGGATTTAGGTTTGGGGTTCGGGGATTGGGGTTCGGGGTTCCGATTAGGGGTTCAGTATGTGAGGTTTGTGGTTCGGGGGTCGAGATTAGAGGTTTGGGGTTTGGGGTTTGGGGGTTTGGGTTCATGGTTTGGGGTTGGGGGTGTGAGGTGCAGTTTAGAGTTTCGCTGTTCGGGTTAGGAGTTAGGGGTTGGCGGTTTGGGGTTCGGCTTAGGGGTTTGGGGTGTGCGGTTTGGGGTTTGAGGATTGGGGTTCTGGTTAGGGGTTTGGGGTTTGGGGTTCGGGTTAGGGTTTGGAGTTTGGGTTTGGGGGTTTGGCTTTTGGGGTTTGGGTTTCAGGTTTTAGGGTTCAGTTTCGGTGTTCGCAGTTGGACTTTGGGGTTCAGGTTAGGGGTTTGCGATTCCGGTTAGGGATTTGCAGTTTGGACTTTGGGGTATGGGTTAGGAGTTTGGGGTCTGGGGCTTAGGTTTTGGGGTTTCGATTCAGTTTAGGGGTTAGCGGTTTGCGTTGGGCGTCGGGCTTTGGGGTTTGGGGTTTGGGGTTCGAGGTTCAGGATTCATGGATTGGGGTTCGGTTTAAGGGTTCGCTGTTCAGGTTAAGGATAGTGATTGGGGTTGGTGTTTTAAGGTAGGGGTTCGAAGTTCAGGTTATGGGTTAGAGGTTTGGTGCTTGGTTTTCGGGTTTGGATTAGGGGTTCAGGTAGGGGTTTGGGTTAGGGGATCCTGCTTCAGGTTGGGAGTTCGGTCCTTGGGGTTCGAGATTTGGATTCGGTATATGGGTTGGGGTACACGGTTTGGTGTTCGGGTTAGGGGTTTAGGGTTCAGATTTTGGGGTTTCTGGTTCTGATTATGGGCTTGGGGTTTGGGGTATGGGGTTCGGCTTGGGGTTAGAGGTTCGCGCTTTGGGATTTCGGTTTAGAGACTGGAAATTGGGTTTGGGGTTCAGGGGTCGGTGTTCGGGCTCGGGGTTGGGTTAGGGTTCAGGTTCACGGTTTGGACTCTGGAGCTCGGGATTCGGTTTCCGGGTTCGGGATATAGGGTTTTGAGGTCAGGGTCGAGATGGTGGTTTGGGGTCGCGGTTAGGGGCTAGTGAGTGCCACAAAGCCAAGGGCTCCAGCAATACGAGCTCTGTCAGAGGGAAGGGAAGGGCAACTGCGGGGCTCCACCAGCGATTGCTTGGCCGCCCAGACTCAGCACAGCGCGGAGAGCACCAGACTCACAGGGTCCCTGGCTGTGGTCTGTAGCCCCCCACACCCTGAGGCTTACTGCGTGGGCGCCCAGAAGGTGCCTGACAGACGTCATTCCCTAGTGCTCTCCTCTCCAGCAGAGACGTGTGCAGGTGGTTGGGGCCTGCCCCTGCGTGTCTGGGCTCCCTCCACAGCCCCAGCTCAGGGGAAGCAGCCCCGGGGCCAAGACTTGCAGGAGGCGCGGGGCGTCCCTGTCTGGAAGCCAAGTGCACAGTGTGCAGGGAAGCGAGCGTCCAATGGAAGAGTTGAGGCAGCCTGGCCGCGTGTGGCTGCAAGCACTGACTGGGAGGCGCCGAGTGTGCCTCCAGTACAGCAGAGCTCCAGCTCTGCTCAGAGGCCCGATCTGGCAGAGTTGCTGGCGTGAGGCTGCTCTGCCCTGGGCGAGCCTTGCCCAGACTTGCCTCGCTGCTAGGCTTCCTGTCCAGGAAGGAGCAGGCTGCGCGAGACAGGCAGACGCTCCTGGCGCCTTCCTGGCCTCAGCTCCACTCCTGCCCTGCCTTTGCACCTAGTCCCCAGGCGTCCTTGCGGAGGGATTAGGGGCTGCTGGGGTGCACGGTGCCAAGCCCTCCGGCCGTGAGAGCTCTGTCATAGGGAAGGGAATGGCAAGTGCAGGGCTCCTCCAGCGGTCGCTTGGCCGCCCAGACTCAGCACAGCACGGAGAGCACCAGGTTCCAAAGGGCTCCTGGCTGTGGTCTGCAGCCCCACACACCCGGAGGCTGACTCCGTGAGCGCCCAGAAGGTGCCTGACAGACGTCATTTCCCTAGTGCTCTCCCCACCAGCAGAGACGTGGGCAGGTGGTTGGGGCCTGCCCCTGCATGTCTGGGCTGCCGCCCACAGCCTCCGCTCAGGGGAAGCAGCCCCTGTGCCAAGACCTGCAGGAGGCGCGGGGCGTCCCTGCCTGGAAGCCAAGTGCACAGTCCGCTTGGAAGCGAGCCTCCTTGGGAAGAGTCGAGGGAGCCAAGCCGCGTGCAGCTGCAATCCCTGCTTGGGCCGAGCCGAGTGTGCCTCCAGGACGGCAGAGCTCCAGCTCTGCTCCGAGGCCGGATCTAGTCAAGTGCCTTGCGCGAGGCTGCTCTGCCCTGGGCGAGACTTGCCCAGGCTTGCCTCGCTGCTAGGCTTGCTGCCCGGGAAGGAGCAGGCTGTGCGATGCTGGGAGAGGCCACTGGCGCCTTCCTGGCCTCAGCTCCACTCCTGCCTTGCCTTTGCATCTAGGCCCCGGGCGTCCTTGGGGAAGGCTTAGGAGCCGGTGGCTTGCACACTGCCAAGCCCTCCAGCAGTGAGGCCTCTCGTAGAGGGGAGGGGAGGGCAAGTGCAGGGCTCCTCCAGCGGGTGCTTGGCCGCCCAGACTCAGCGCCGCACGGAGAGCACAAGGCTCCCAGGTCCGCTGGCTGTGGTCTGCAGCCCCACACTCCCGGAGGCTGACTCCGTGGGCGCCCAGAAGGTGCCTGACAGACGTCATGTCCCTAGCGCTCTGCTCCCCAGCAGAGACGTGTGCAGGTGGTGGGGCCTGCCCCTGCGTGTCTGGGCTCCCGCCGGCAGCCCCAGCTCCAGGGAAGCAGCCCCTGAGCCAAGACCTGTAGGGGGCGCGGGGCGCCCCCGCCTTGAAGCCTAGTGCAGAGCATGCGGGAAGCGAGCCTCCTCGGGAGAAGAGGAGGCAGCCCAGCTGCGTGCGTCTGCACTCACTCCTTGGGTGGAGCCCAGTGAGCCTCCAGTACGGCAGAGCTCCAGCTCTGCTCAGAGGCCCGATCTGGCAGAGTTGCTGGCGTGAGGCTGCTCTGCCCTGGGCGAGCCTTGCCCAGACGTGCCTCGCTGCTAGGCTTCCTGCCCGGGAAGGAGCAGGCTGCGCCAGACAGGCAGACGCTCCTGGCGCCTTCCTGGCCTCAGCTCCACTCCTGCCTTGCCTTTGCACCTAGTCCCCAGGCGTCCTTGCGGAGGGCTTAGGGGCCGGTGGGGTGCACGCTGCCAAGCCCTCCAGCCGTGAGAGCTCTGTCATAGGGAAGGGAATGGCAAGTGCAGGGCTCCTCCAGAGGTCGCTTGGCCGCCCAGACTCAGCACAGCACGGAGAGCACCAGGCTTCCCAGGGCCCCTGGCTGTGGTCTGCAGCCCCACACACCCGGAGGCTGACTCCGTGAGCGCCCAGAAGGTGCCTGACAGACGTCATTTCCCGAGTGCTCTCCCCACCAGCAGAGACGTGTGCAGGTGGTTGGGGCCTGCCCCTGCGTGTCTGGGCTGCCGGCCACAGCCTCCGCTCAGGGGAAGCAGCCCCTGTGCCAAGACCTGCAGGAGGCGCGGGGCGTCCCTGCCTGGAAGCCAAGTGCACGGTCCGCTTGGAAGCGAGCCTCCTTGGGAAGAGTCGAGGGAGCCAAGCCGCGTGCAGCTGCAATCCCTGCTTGGGCCGAGCCGAGTGTGCCTCCAGGACGGCAGAGCTCCAGCTCTGCTCCGAGGCCGGATCTAGTCAAGTGCCTTGCGCGAGGCTGCTCTGCCCTGGGCGAGACTTGCCCAGGCTTGCCTCGCTGCTAGGCTTGCTGCCCGGGAAGGAGCAGGCTGTGCATAGCTGGGAGAGGCCACTGGCGCCTTCCTGGCCTCAGCTCCACTCCTGCCTTGCCTTTGCATCTAGGCCCCGGGCGTCCTTGGGGAAGGCTTAGGAGGCGGTGGCTTGCACACTGCCAAGCCCTCCAGCAGTGAGGCCTCTCGTAGAGGGGAGGGGAGGGCAAGTGCAGGGCTCCTCCAGCGGTTGCTTATCCGCCCAGACTCAGCGCCGCACGGAGAGCACAAGGCTCCCAGGTCCCCTGGCTGTGGTCTGCATCCCCACACTCCCGGAGGCTGACTCCGTGGGCGCCCAGAAGGTGCCTGACAGACGTCATGCCCCTAGCGCTCTGCTCCCCGGCAGAGACGTGTGCAGGTGGTGGGGCCTGCCCCTGCGTGTCTGGGCTCCCGCCGGCAGCCCCAGCTCCAGGGAAGCATCCCCTGAGCCAAGACCTGTAGGAGGCGCGGGCCGCCCCCGCCTGGAAGCCTAGTGCACAGCAGGCGGGAAGCGAGCCTCCTCGGGAGAAGAGGAGGCAGCCCAGCTGCGTGCGTCTGCACTCACTCCTTGGGCGGAGCCCAGTGAGCCTCCAGTACGGCAGAGCTCCAGCTCTGCTCAGAGGCCCGATCTGGCAGAGTTGCTGGCGTGAGGCTGCTCTGCCCTGGGCGAGCCTTGCCCAGACGTGCCTCGCTGCTAGGCTTCCTGCCCGGGAAGGAGCAGGCTGCGCCAGACAGGCAGACGCTCCTGGCGCCTTCCTGGCCTCAGCTCCACTCCTGCCTTGCCTTTGCTCCTAGTCCCCAGGCGTCCTTGCGGAGGGCTTAGGGGCCGGTGGGGTGCACGCTGCCAAGCCCTCCAGCCGTGAGAGCTCTGTCATAGGGAAGGGAATGACAAGTGCAGGGCTCCTCCAGCGCTCGCTTGGCCGCCCAGACTCAGCACAGCACGGAGAGCACCAGGCTTCCCAGGGCCCCTGGCTGTGGTCTGCAGCCCCACACACCCGAAGGCTGACTCCGTGAGCGCCCAGAAGGTGCCTGACAGACGTCATTTCCCGAGTGCTCTCCCCACCAGCAGAGACGTGTGCAGGTGGTTGGGGCCTGCCCCTGCGTGTCTGGGCTGCCGCCCACAGCCTCCGCTCAGGGGAAGCAGCCCCTGTGCCAAGACCTGCAGGAGGCGCGGGGCGTCCCTGCCTGGAAGCCAAGTGCACAGTCCGCTTGGAAGCGAGCCTCCTTGGGAAGAGTCGAGGGAGCCAAGCCGCGTGCAGCTGCAATCCCTGCTTGGGCCGAGCCGAGTGTGCCTCCAGGACGGCAGAGCTCCAGCTCTGCTCCGAGGCCGGATCTAGTCAAGTGCCTTGCGCGAGGCTGCTCTGCCCTGGGCGAGACTTGCCCAGGCTTGCCTCGCTGCTAGGCTTGCTGCCCAGGAAGGAGCAGGCTGTGCGATGCTGGGAGAGGCCACTGGCGCCTTCCTGGCCTCAGCTCCACTCCTGCCTTGCCTTTGCATCTAGGCCCCGGGCGTCCTTGGGGAAGGCTTAGGAGCCGGTGGCTTGCACACCGCCAAGCCCTCCAGCAGGGAGGCCTCTCGTAGAGGGGAGGGGAGGGCAAGTGCAGGGCTCCTCCAGCGGGTGCTTGGCCGCCCAGACTCAGCGCCGCACGGAGAGCACAAGGCTCCCAGGTCCCCTTGCTGTGGTCTGCAGCCCCACACTCCCGGAGGCTGACTCCGTGGGCGCCCAGAAGGTGCCTGACAGACGTCATGTCCCCAGCGCTCTGCTCCCCAGCAGAGACGTGTGCAGGTGGTGGGGCCTGCCCCTGCGTGTCTGGGCTCCCGCCGGCAGCCCCAGCCCCAGGGAAGCAGCCCCTGAGCCAAGACCTGTAGGAGGCGCGGGGCGCCCCCGCCTGGAAGCCTAGTGCACAGCATGCGGGAAGCGAGCCTCCTCGGGAGAAGAGGAGGCAGCCCAGCTGCGTGCGTCTGCACTCACTCCTTGGGCGGAGCCCAGTGAGCCTCCAGTACGGCAGAGCTCCAGCTCTGCTCAGAGGCCCGATCTGGCAGAGTTGCTGGCGTGAGGCTGCTCTGCCCTGGGCGAGCCTTGCCCAGACGTGCCTCGCTGCTAGGCTTCCTGCCCGGGAAGGAGCAGGCTGCGCCAGACAGGCAGACGCTCCTGGCGCCTTCCTGGCCTCAGCTCCACTCCTGCCTTGCCTTTGCATCTAGGCCCCGGGCGTCCTTGGGGAAGGCTTAGGAGCCGGTGGATTGCACACCGCCAAGCCCTCCAGCAGGGAGGCCTCTCGTAGAGGGGAGGGGAGGGCAAGTGCAGGGCTCCTCCAGCGGGTGCTTGGCCGCCCAGACTCAGCGCCGCACGGAGAGCACAAGGCTCCCAGGTCCCCTGGCTGTGGTCTGCAGCCCCACACTCCCGGAGGCTGACTCCGTGGGCGCCCAGAAGGTGCCTGACAGACGTCATGTCCCTAGCGCTCTGCTCCCCAGCAGAGACGTGTGCAGGTGGTGGGGCCTGCCCCTGCGTGTCTGGGCTCCCGCCGGCAGCCCCAGCTCCAGGGAAGCAGCCCCTGAGCCAAGACCTGTAGGAGGCGCGGGGCGCCCCCGCCTGGAAGCCTAGTGCACAGCATGCGGGAAGCGAGCCTCCTCGGGAGAAGAGGAGGCAGCCCAGCTGCGTGCGTCTGCACTCACTCCTTGGGCGGAGCCCAGTGAGCCTCCAGTACGGCAGAGCTCCAGCTCTGCTCAGAGGCCCGATCTGGCAGAGTTGCTGGCGTGAGGCTGCTCTGCCCTGGGCG
The DNA here is from genome assembly GCF_023091745.1 of Budorcas taxicolor. Classification (NCBI taxonomy): domain Eukaryota; kingdom Metazoa; phylum Chordata; class Mammalia; order Artiodactyla; family Bovidae; genus Budorcas; species Budorcas taxicolor. Next base: position 55,175 of record NW_026291665.1, read on the forward strand.
AGCCTTGCCCAGACGTGCCTCGCTGCTAGGCTTCCTGCCCGGGAAGGAGCAGGCTGCGCCAGACAGGCAGACGCTCCTGGCGCCTTCCTGGCCTCAGCTCCACTCCTGCCTTGCCTTTGCACCTAGTCCCCAGGCGTCCTTGCGGAGGGCTGAGGGGCCGGTGGGGTGCATGCTGCCAAGCCCTCCAGCCGTGAGAGCTCTGTCATAGGGAAGGGAATGGCAAGTGCAGGGCTCCTCCAGCGCTCGCTTGGCCGCCCAGACTCAGCACAGCACGGAGAGCACCAGGCTTCCCAGGGCCCCTGGCTGTGGTCTGCAGCCCCACACACCCGGAGGCTGACTCCGTGAGCGCCCAGAAGGTGCCTGACAGACGTCATTTCCCGAGTGCTCTCCCCACCAGCAGAGACGTGTGCAGGTGGTTGGGGCCTGCCCCTGCGTGTCTGGGCTGCCGCCCACAGCCTCCGCTCAGGGGAAGCAGCCCCTGTGCCAAGACCTGCAGGAGGCGCGGGGCGTCCCTGCCTGGAAGCCAAGTGCACAGTCCGCTTGGAAGCGAGCCTCCTTGGGAAGAGTCGAGGGAGCCAAGCCGCGTGCAGCTGCAATCCCTGCTTGGGCCGAGCCGAGTGTGCCTCCAGGACGGCAGAGCTCCAGCTCTGCTCCGAGGCCGGATCTAGTCAAGTGCCTTGCGCGAGGCTGCTCTGCCCTGGGCGAGACTTGCCCAGGCTTGCCTCGCTGCTAGGCTTGCTGCCCAGGAAGGAGCAGGCTGTGCGATGCTGGGAGAGGCCACTGGCGCCTTCCTGGCCTCAGCTCCACTCCTGCCTTGCCTTTGCATCTAGGCCCCGGGCGTCCTTGGGGAAGGCTTAGGAGCCGGTGGCTTGCACACCGCCAAGCCCTCCAGCAGGGAGGCCTCTCGTAGAGGGGAGGGGAGGGCAAGTGCAGGGCTCCTCCAGCGGGTGCTTGGCCGCCCAACTCAGCGCCGCACGGAGAGCACAAGGCTCCCAGGTCCCCTTGCTGTGGTCTGCAGCCCCACACTCCCGGAGGCTGACTCCGTGGGCGCCCAGAAGGTGCCTGACAGACGTCATGTCCCCAGCGCTCTGCTCCCCAGCAGAGACGTGTGCAGGTGGTGGGGCCTGCCCCTGCGTGTCTGGGCTCCCGCCGGCAGCCCCAGCCCCAGGGAAGCAGCCCCTGAGCCAAGACCTGTAGGAGGCGCGGGGCGTCCCCGCCTGGAAGCCTAGTGCACAGCATGCGGGAAGCGAGCCTCCTCGGGAGAAGAGGAGGCAGCCCAGCTGCGTGCGTCTGCACTCACTCCTTGGGCGGAGCCCAGTGAGCCTCCAGTACGGCAGAGCTCCAGCTCTGCTCAGAGGCCCGATCTGGCAGAGTTGCTGGCGTGAGGCTGCTCTGCCCTGGGCGAGCCTTGCCCAGACGTGCCTCGCTGCTAGGCTTCCTGCCCGGGAAGGAGCAGGCTGCGCCAGACAGGCAGACGCTCCTGGCGCCTTCCTGGCCTCAGCTCCACTCCTGCCTTGCCTTTGCATCTAGGCCCCGGGCGTCCTTGGGGAAGGCTTAGGAGCCGGTGGATTGCACACCGCCAAGCCCTCCAGCAGGGAGGCCTCTCGTAGAGGGGAGGGGAGGGCAAGTGCAGGGCTCCTCCAGCGGGTGCTTGGCCGCCCAGACTCAGCGCCGCACGGAGAGCACAAGGCTCCCAGGTCCCCTGGCTGTGGTCTGCAGCCCCACACTCCCGGAGGCTGACTCCGTGGGCGCCCAGAAGGTGCCTGACAGACGTCATGTCCCTAGCGCTCTGCTCCCCAGCAGAGACGTGTGCAGGTGGTGGGGCCTGCCCCTGCGTGTCTGGGCTCCCGCCGGCAGCCCCAGCTCCAGGGAAGCAGCCCCTGAGCCAAGACCTGTAGGAGGCGCGGGGCGCCCCCGCCTGGAAGCCTAGTGCACAGCATGCGGGAAGCGAGCCTCCTCGGGAGAAGAGGAGGCAGCCCAGCTGCGTGCGTCTGCACTCACTCCTTGGGCGGAGCCCAGTGAGCCTCCAGTACGGCAGAGCTCCAGCTCTGCTCAGAGGCCCGATCTGGCAGAGTTGCTGGCGTGAGGCTGCTCTGCCCTGGGCGAGCCTTGCCCAGACGTGCCTCGCTGCTAGGCTTCCTGCCCGGGAAGGAGCAGGCTGCGCCAGACAGGCAGATGCTCCTGGCGCCTTCCTGGCCTCAGCTCCACTCCTGCCTTGCCTTTGCACCTAGTCCCCAGGCGTCCTTGCGGAGGGCTGAGGGGCCGGTGGGGTGCATGCTGCCAAGCCCTCCAGCCGTGAGAGCTCTGTCATAGGGAAGGGAATGGCAAGTGCAGGGCTCCTCCAGCGCTCGCTTGGCCGCCCAGACTCAGCACAGCACGGAGAGCACCAGGCTTCCCAGGGCCCCTGGCTGTGGTCTGCAGCCCCACACACCCGGAGGCTGACTCCGTGAGCGCCCAGAAGGTGCCTGACAGACGTCATTTCCCGAGTGCTCTCCCCACCAGCAGAGACGTGTGCAGGTGGTTGGGGCCTGCCCCTGCGTGTCTGGGCTGCCGCCCACAGCCTCCGCTCAGGGGAAGCAGCCCCTGTGCCAAGACCTGCAGGAGGCGCGGGGCGTCCCTGCCTGGAAGCCAAGTGCACAGTCCGCTTGAAAGCGAGCCTCCTTGGGAAGAGTCGAGGGAGCCAAGCCGCGTGCAGCTGCAATCCCTGCTTGGGCCGAGCCGAGTGTGCCTCCAGGACGGCAGAGCTCCAGCTCTGCTCCGAGGCCGGATCTAGTCAAGTGCCTTGCGCGAGGCTGCTCTGCCCTGGGCGAGACTTGCCCAGGCTTGCCTCGCTGCTAGGCTTGCTGCCCGGGAAGGAGCAGGCTGTGCGATGCTGGGAGAGGCCACTGGCGCCTTCCTGGCCTCAGCTCCACTCCTGCCTTGCCTTTGCATCTAGGCCCCGGGCGTCCTTGGGGAAGGCTTAGGAGCCGGTGGCTTTCACACTGCCAAGCCCTCCAGAGGTGAGGCCTCTCGTAGAGGGGAGGGGAGGGCAAGTGCAGGGCTCCTCCAGCGGTTGCTTGGCCGCCCAGACTCAGCGCCGCACGGAGAGCACAAGGCTCCCAGGTCCGCTGGCTGTGGTCTGCAGCCCCACACTCCCGGAGGCTGACTCCGTGGGCGCCCAGAAGGTGCCTGACAGACGTCATGTCCCTAGCGCTCTGCTCCCCGGCAGAGACGTGTGCAGGTGGTGGGGCCTGCCCCTGCGTGTCTGGGCTCCCGCCGGCAGCCCCAGCTCCAGGGAAGCATCCCCTGAGCCAAGACCTGTAGGAGGCGCGGGGCGCCCCCGCCTGGAAGCCTAGTGCACAGCAGGCGGGAAGCGAGCCTCCTCGGGAGAAGAGGAGGCAGCCCAGCTGCGTGCGTCTGCACTCACTCCTTGGGCGGAGCCCAGTGAGCCTCCAGTACGGCAGAGCTCCAGCTCTGCTCAGAGGCCCGATCTGGCAGAGTTGCTGGCGTGAGGCTGCTCTGCCCTGGGCGAGCCTTGCCCAGACGTGCCTCGCTGCTAGGCTTCCTGCCCGGGAAGGAGCAGGCTGCGCCAGACAGGCAGACGCTCCTGGCGCCTTCCTGGCCTCAGCTCCACTCCTGCCTTGCCTTTGCTCCTAGTCCCCAGGCGTCCTTGCGGAGGGCTTAGGGGCCGGTGGGGTGCACGCTGCCAAGCCCTCCAGCCGTGAGAGCTCTGTCATAGGGAAGGGAATGACAAGTGCAGGGCTCCTCCAGCGCTCGCTTGGCCGCCCAGACTCAGCACAGCACGGAGAGCACCAGGCTTCCCAGGGCCCCTGGCTGTGGTCTGCAGCCCCACACACCCGAAGGCTGACTCCGTGAGCGCCCAGAAGGTGCCTGACAGACGTCATTTCCCGAGTGCTCTCCCCACCAGCAGAGACGTGTGCAGGTGGTTGGGGCCTGCCCCTGCGTGTCTGGGCTGCCGCCCACAGCCTCCGCTCAGGGGAAGCAGCCCCTGTGCCAAGACCTGCAGGAGGCGCGGGGCGTCCCTGCCTGGAAGCCAAGTGCACAGTCCGCTTGGAAGCGAGCCTCCTTGGGAAGAGTCGAGGGAGCCAAGCCGCGTGCAGCTGCAATCCCTGCTTGGGCCGAGCCGAGTGTGCCTCCAGGACGGCAGAGCTCCAGCTCTGCTCCGAGGCCGGATCTAGTCAAGTGCCTTGCGCGAGGCTGCTCTGCCCTGGGCGAGACTTGCCCAGGCTTGCCTCGCTGCTAGGCTTGCTGCCCAGGAAGGAGCAGGCTGTGCGATGCTGGGAGAGGCCACTGGCGCCTTCCTGGCCTCAGCTCCACTCCTGCCTTGCCTTTGCATCTAGGCCCCGGGCGTCCTTGGGGAAGGCTTAGGAGCCGGTGGCTTGCACACCGCCAAGCCCTCCAGCAGGGAGGCCTCTCGTAGAGGGGAGGGGAGGGCAAGTGCAGGGCTCCTCCAGCGGGTGCTTGGCCGCCCAGACTCAGCGCCGCACGGAGAGCACAAGGCTCCCAGGTCCGCTGGCTGTGGTCTGCAGCCCCACACTCCCGGAGGCTGACTCCGTGGGCGCCCAGAAGGTGCCTGACAGACGTCATGTCCCTAGCGCTCTGCTCCCCGGCAGAGACGTGTGCAGGTGGTGGGGCCTGCCCCTGCGTGTCTGGGCTCCCGCCGGCAGCCCCAGCTCCAGGGAAGCATCCCCTGAGCCAAGACCTGTAGGAGGCGCGGGGCGCCCCCGCCTGGAAGCCTAGTGCACAGCAGGCGGGAAGCGAGCCTCCTCGGGAGAAGAGGAGGCAGCCCAGCTGCGTGCGTCTGCACTCACTCCTTGGGCGGAGCCCAGTGAGCCTCCAGTACGGCAGAGCTCCAGCTCTGCTCAGAGGCCCGATCTGGCAGAGTTGCTGGCGTGAGGCTGCTCTGCCCTGGGCGAGCCTTGCCCAGACGTGCCTCGCTGCTAGGCTTCCTGCCCGGGAAGGAGCAGGCTGCGCCAGACAGGCAGACGCTCCTGGCGCCTTCCTGGCCTCAGCTCCACTCCTGCCTTGCCTTTGCTCCTAGTCCCCAGGCGTCCTTGCGGAGGGCTTAGGGGCCGGTGGGGTGCACGCTGCCAAGCCCTCCAGCCGTGAGAGCTCTGTCATAGGGAAGGGAATGACAAGTGCAGGGCTCCTCCAGCGCTCGCTTGGCCGCCCAGACTCAGCACAGCACGGAGAGCACCAGGCTTCCCAGGGCCCCTGGCTGTGGTCTGCAGCCCCACACACCCGGAGGCTGACTCCGTGAGCGCCCAGAAGGTGCCTGACAGACGTCATTTCCCGAGTGCTCTCCCCACCAGCAGAGACGTGTGCAGGTGGTTGGGGCCTGCCCCTGCGTGTCTGGGCTGCCGCCCACAGCCTCCGCTCAGGGGAAGCAGCCCCTGTGCCAAGACCTGCAGGAGGCGCGGGGCGTCCCTGCCTGGAAGCCAAGTGCACAGTCCGCTTGGAAGCGAGCCTCCTTGGGAAGAGTCGAGGGAGCCAAGCCGCGTGCAGCTGCAATCCCTGCTTGGGCCGAGCCGAGTGTGCCTCCAGGACGGCAGAGCTCCAGCTCTGCTCAGAGGCCGGATCTAGTCAAGTGCCTTGCGCGAGGCTGCTCTGCCCAGGGCGAGACTTGCCCAGGCTTGCCTCGCTGCTAGGCTTGCTGCCCAGGAAGGAGCAGGCTGTGCGATGCTGGGAGAGGCCACTGGCGCCTTCCTGGCCTCAGCTCCACTCCTGCCTTGCCTTTGCATCTAGGCCCCGGGCGTCCTTGGGGAAGGCTTAGGAGCCGGTGGCTTGCACACTGCCCAGCCCTGCAGCAGTGAGGCCTCTCATAGAGGGGAGGGGAGGGCAAGTGCAGGGCTCCTCCAGCGGTTGCTTGGCCGCCCAGACTCAGCGCCGCACGGAGAGCACAAGGCTCCCAGGTCCCCTGGCTTTGGTCTGCATCCCCACACTCCCGGAGGCTGACTCCGTGGGCGCCCAGAAGGTGCCTGACAGACGTCATGCCCCTAGCGCTCTGCTCCCCGGCAGAGACGTGTGCAGGTGGTGGGGCCTGCCTCTGCGTGTCTGGGCTCCCGCCGGCAGCCCCAGCCCCAGGGAAGCAGCCCCTGAGCCAAGACCTGTAGGAGGCGCGGGGCGCCCCCGCCTGGAAGCCTAGTGCACAGCATGCGGGAAGCGAGCCTCCTCGGGAGAAGAGGAGGCAGCCCAGCTGGGTGTGTCTGCACTCACTCCTTGGGCGGAGCCCAGTGAGCCTCCAGTACGGCAGAGCTCCAGCTCTGCTCAGAGGCCCGATCTGGCAGAGTTGCTGGCGTGAGGCTGCTCTGCCCTGGGCGAGCCTTGCCCAGACGTGCCTCGCTGCTAGGCTTCCTGCCCGGGAAGGAGCAGGCTGCGCCAGACAGGCAGACGCTCCTGGCGCCTTCCTGGCCTCAGCTCCACTCCTGCCTTGCCTTTGCACCTAGTCCCCAGGCGTCCTTGCGGAGGGCTGAGGGGCCGGTGGGGTGCATGCTGCCAAGCCCTCCAGCCGTGAGAGCTCTGTCATAGGGAAGGGAATGGCAAGTGCAGGGCTCCTCCAGCGCTCGCTTGGCCGCCCAGACTCAGCACAGCACGGAGAGCACCAGGCTTCCCAGGGCCCCTGGCTGTGGTCTGCAGCCCCACACACCCGGAGGCTGACTCCGTGAGCGCCCAGAAGGTGCCTGACAGACGTCATTTCCCGAGTGCTCTCCCCACCAGCAGAGACGTGTGCAGGTGGTTGGGGCCTGCCCCTGCGTGTCTGGGCTGCCGCCCACAGCCTCCGCTCAGGGGAAGCAGCCCCTGTGCCAAGACCTGCAGGAGGCGCGGGGCGCCCCCGCCTGGAAGCCAAATGCACAGCACGGGGGGAAGCGAGCCTCCTCAGGGGAAGACGAGGCAGCCCAACCGCGTGCGGCTGCAAGCCCTCCATGGGCGGAGCCTTGTGCCCCTCCAGCACGGCAGAGCTCCAGCTCTGCTCAGAGGCCCGATCTGGCAGAGTTGCTGGCATGAGGCTGCTCTGCCCTGGGCAAGCCTTGCCCAGACTTACCTCACTGCTAGGCTTCCTGCCCAGGAAGGAGCAGGGTGCGAGAGTTTGGGAGACGCCACTGGCGCCTTCCTGAACTCAGCTCCACTCTGCCTTGCCTTTGCACCTAGGCCCAAGGCGTCCTTGGGGAGGGCTTAGGGGCCAGTGGGTTCCACACTGCCAAGCGCTCCAGCAGTGAGAGCTCTGTCAGAGGGAAGGGAAGGGCAACCTCAGGGCTCCTCCAGCGGTTGCTTGGCCACCCAGACTCAGCGCCACACGGAGAACAGCAGGCTCACAGGGCCCCTGGCTGGGGTCTGCAGCCCAGCACACCCGGAGGCTGAATCCGTGGGTGCACAGCATGTGCCTGAAAGACGTAGGTTCCCTAGCGCTGTCCTCCCCAGCAGAGACGTGTGCAGGTTGTTGGGGCCTGAGGCTGCGTGTCTGGGCTCCCTCACACAGCCCCAGCTCAGTGGAAGCAGCCCCTGAGCCAAGCCCTGCAGGAGGCGCGGGGCGCCCCCGCCTGGAAGCCAAGTGCACAGCATGGGGGGAAGCGAGCCTTCTCAGGGGAAGACGAGGCAGCCCAACCGTGAGTGGCTGCAAGCCCTGCTTGGGCGGAGCCGAGTGCGCCTCCAGTACAGCAGAGCTGGAATTCTGCTCAGAGGCCCGATCTGGCAGAGTTCCTGGCGCGAGGCTGCTCTGCCCTGGGCGAGCCTTACCCAGACTTTACTCCCTGCTACGCTTCCAGCCCAGGAAGGAGCAGGCTGCGCGAGGCTGAAAGATGCCACTGGCGCCTTCCTGGCCTCAGCTCCACTCCTGCCTTGCCTTTTCACCTATGCCCCAAGCGTCTTGGGGAGGGCTGAGGGACCGGTGGATTCCACACTGCCAAGGGCTCCAGCCGTGAGAGCTCTGTCAGAGGGAAGGGAAGGGCAACTGCAGGGCTCCTCCAGCGGTTGTTTGGCCGCCCAGACTCAGCACAGCACGGAGAGCACCAGGCTCCCAGGGCCCCTGGTGTGGTCTGCAGCCCCGCACAAATGGAGGCTGACTCCGTGGACGCACAGCATATGCTTGAAGGACGTAGCTTCCCTAGCACTCTCCTCCCCAGGAGAGACGTGTGCAGGTTTTTGGGGCCTGCCGCTGCGTGTCTGGGCTACCTCACACATCCCCAGCACAGGGGAAGCAGCCCCTGAGCCAAGCCCTGGAGGAAGCGCGGGGCACCCCCGCCTGGAAGCCTAGTGCACAGCACGGGGGGAAGCGAGCCTCCTCGGGGGAAGACGAGGCAGCCCAGCCAGGAGCGGCTGCAAGCCTTGCTTGAGCGAAGCCGAGTGCGCATCCAGTATGGCAGAGCTCCAGCTCTGCTCAGAGGCCCGATCAGGCAGAGTTCCTGGGACGAGGCTGCTCTGGGCTGGGCGAGCCTTGCCCAGACTTGCCTCGCTGCTAGGCTTCTTGCCCAGGAAGGAGCAGGGTGCGCAAGACTGTGAGACCCCACTGGCGCCTTCTTGGCCTCAGCTCCGCTCCTGCCTTGCCTTTGCACCTAGGCCCAAGGGGTCCTTGGGGAGGGCTTAGGGGCCGGTGGGTTGCACATTGCCAAGGGCTCCAGCAGTGAGAGCTCTGTCAGAGGGAAGGGAAGGGCAACTGCAGGGCTCTTCCAGCGGTTTCTTGGCCGCCCAGGCTCATCGCCACACGGAGAGCACCAGGCCCCCTGGGACCCCAGCAGGTGTCAGCAGCCCCGCACACCGGAGGCTGACCCCGTGGGTGCCCGGAATGTGCCTGACAAATGTAGGTTCCCTAGCTCTCTCTTCCCCAGCAGAGACGTATGCAGGTGATTGGGGCCTGCCCCTCCGTGTCTGGGCTCCCTCAAACAGCCCCAGCAGGGAAAGCAGCCCCTGAGCCAAGACCAGAAGGAGGTGCGGGACCCCCCTGTCTGGAAGCCGAGGCCAGAGCATGCGGGGAATCGAGCCTCCTCGATGGAAGACGAGGCAGCCCAACCGTGAGTGGCTGCAAGCCCTGCTTGGGCGGAGCCGAGTGCGCCTCCAGTACGGCAGAGCTCCAGCTCTGCTCAGGGGCCCGATCTGGCAGAGTTCCTGGCATGAGGCTGCTCTGCTCTGGGCGAGTCTTGCCCAGATTTTCCTCGCTGCTAGGCTTCCTGCGAGGAACGAGCAGGCTGTGCGAGGCTGGGAGACGCCACTGGTGCCTTTCTGGCCTCAGCTCCGCTCCTGCCTTGCCTTTGCACCTAGGCCCCAGGCGTCCTTGTGAATGGCTTTGGGCCCGGTGGTTTCCACACTGCCAAGGGCTCCAGCAGTGAGAGCTCTGTCAGAGAAAAGGGAATGGCAACTGCAGGGCTCCTCCAGCGGTCGCTTGGCCGCCCAGACTCAGCGCCGCACGGAGAGCACAAGGCTCACAGGGTCCCTGGCTGGGGTCTGCAGCCCCGCACACCCGGAGGCTGACTATGAGGGCGCCCAGCAAGTGCCTGAGAGTCGTAGGTTCCCTAGCACTCTCCTCCCCAGCAGAGACGTGTGCAGGTGGTTGGGGCCGGTCCCTGCGTGTCCTGTTTCCCACACACAGCCCCAGCTCAGGGGATGCAACCCCTGAGCCAAGACCTGCAGGAGGCGTGGGACGCCCCCGCCTGCAAGCCGAGTCCACAGCATGTGGGGAAGCGAGCCTCCTCGGGGGAAGACAGGCAGCCCAGCCCCGTGCGGCTGCAAGCCCTGCTTGGGCAGAGCCGAGTGCACCTCCTGTACCGCAGAGCTCCAGCTCTGCTCAGAGGCCCGATCTAGTAGAGTTCCTGGTGCGAGGCTGCTGTGCCCTGGGCGAGCCTTGCCCAGGCTTCCCTCGCTGCTAGGCTTCGTGCCCAGGATGGAGCAGGCTGTGCGAGGGTGGGAGACGCACTGGCGCCTTCCTGGCCTCAGCTCTGCTCCTGCCTTGCCTTTGCACCTAGGCCCCAGGCCTCCTTGTGGAGAGGTTAGGGGCCGGTGGGTTCCACACTGCCAAGGGCTCCAGCAGTGAGAGCTCTGTCAGAGGGAAGGGAAGGGCCACTGCAGAGCTCCTTCAGCTGTTGCTTGGCTGCCCATACTCAACGCCGCACTGAGAGCCCCAGGCACCCAGGGCCCATGGCTGACTTCTGCATTCCCCACAACCGAAGACTCACTCTGTGGGCTCCAGACAGGTGCCTGACAGAGGTAGGTTCCTTAGCGCTGTCCTCCCCAGCAGAAAGGTGTGCAGGTGGTTGGGGCCTGCACCTGCGTCTCTGAGCTCCTGCCCACAACCCAGCTCAGGGGAAGCGGACCTTAAGCCAAACCTGCAGGAGGCGAGGGTCGGCTCCGCCTGGAAGCCGAGTGCACAGCGTGCGGGGAATCGAGCCTCCTCGGGGGAAGATGATGCAGCACAGCCGCGTGCCGCTACAAGCCCTGGTTGGTCGGAGTCAAGTGCGCCTCCTCTAGGGCATAGCTCCAGGTCTGCTCAGAGGCCCGATCTGGCAGAGTTCCTGGCGCGAGGCTGCTCTGCCCTGGGCGAGCCTTGCCGAGATGTGCCTCGCTGCTAGGCTTAGTGCCCATGAAGGAGCAGGCTGTGCGAGGCTGGTATACCCCATGGGCGCCTTCCTTGCCTCAGCTCTGATCCTGCCTTGCTTTTGCAGGTAGGCCCCAGGCGTCCTTGGGGAGGAGTTAGGGGCCGGTGGGTTCCACATTGCCACGGGCTAGATCAGTGAGAGCTCTGTCAGAGGGAATGGAAGGGCAACTGCAGGGCTCCTTCAGTTGTTGCTTGGCTGCCCAGACTTGTGCCGCACGGAGAGCACCATGCACCCAGGGCCCCTGGCTGGGATCTGCAGTCCCCAGACCCGGAGACTCACTCCGTGGGCGCCCAGCAGGTGCCTGACAGATGTATATTTCCTAGCGCTCTCGTCCCCAGCAGAGTCGTGTGCAGGCGGGTGGGGCCTGCCCCTGCGTGTCTGGGCTCCCGCCCAGAGCCCCAGCTCAGGGGAAGCAGCCCCTGAGCCAAGACCTGTAGGAGAAGCAGGAGGCCCCTGCCTGGAAGCCGAGTGCGCAGCATGCGGGGAAAGGAGCCTCCTCGGGGGAAGATGAGGCAGCCCAACCGCGTGCGGCTGCAAGTCCAGTTTGGGCGGAGTCGAGTGCGCCTCCACTACTGCAGAGCTTCAGCTCTGCTCAGAGGCCCGATCTTGCAGAGTTCCTGGTGCGAGGCTGCTCTGCTCTGGGCGAGCGTTCCCCAGACTTGCCTCGCTGCTATTGTTAGTTCCCAGGAAGGAGCAGGCTGCGCGAGGCTCGGAGACACCACTGGCGCCTTCCTGGCCTCAGCTTCGCTCCTGCCTTGCCTTTGCACCTAGGCCCCAGGCGTCCTTGTGGAGGTTTTAGGGGCTGGTGTGTTCCACACTGCCAAGGGCTCCAGCAGTGAGAGCTCTGTTCGAGGGAAGGGAAGGGTATATTTGGAGTACAATCCTTTATCAGATATGAGGCCCACACCCTCACCCTGAACCCTCACCCCGAACCCTTACCCTCACCCACACCCTCACCCTGAACCCTAACCCTCACCCTGAACCCTTACCCTCACCCTCACCCTGAACCCTCACCCCGAACCCTTACCCTCACCCACACCCTCACCCTGAACCCTAACCCTCACCCTGAACCCTTACCCTCACCCTCACCCTGAACCCTCACGCCTCACCCCTCACCCTAACAAGTTGGGGGGCTCTTCCCCAAACTCTAACCTTAACCCTACTGCCGGGGTCCAGCCCCAGTGGATACAGGGTGATTCGAAGTTGGGGGCGGAGCCGGCATCTTTGGAAAAATACATATTTAATCACAGATATAGAGAGATTAGAAATGGATAGTGTAGTAGGAAGATTAGTGGAGAAAAGGAGGCTGAATAACTTAGATTATGTGGAATAGCATCCATGCTCCAGATGGGAATTCAGCCAGAAAAATGGGAGCAAGAAAGAAGTGACATGGGGGAATCAGTCTTTCCGGAAACTGATCCGATTTCTTTATTTTTGGGTTTGCTCATATACCTTTTGTTACACATAGGGATGAATACAGAATCACGTGGGGGTCAGCAGTCCTGACCTTTATCAAAATCAGGTGCTTCACATAAATGTATAAAAAAAAGGTCTTAGGGATATTACATCATCTTCTGGCCATGAGTGAGACCTGCTGACATTTTATGATCCTTCATTTCTGATAACCAAAAAACTTATTTTTTCCAAGTGTGTTTTTTCTCAAACCAGGCACCACCCTCCAAATAAAGCTGCATTCCTATAGGGTGCGGGTGTAGTGAGTTACAATCAAGAAAGGAATTTATTTACCCCAAGGTTAACAGGATTAATCTTAAAGGTTAATACTTATTTCTCCTATATGTTAGTTCTATTCACTAGAAGGGTAGGGAACATGGAGATTTAGCAGCAAACATCAGCCCAACAAATGAAAATCCTTTCACCAATGCTCCCCTTAAGATCTATTTAGTCTTAAGTTATGATAGTTACATTCTTACATAGCAAGGATACAGTGATTTATAACAAAGTACAGTGATCTATTACAAAAGAGAAAATCCATTAGCTCAAAAAGTCTAGTATTGCTAACATCAAAAACTGCTGTATTTCCTTTTCTATATTCCAAATACATTGATTAATATATTCCCAAGTGCCTAAGGATATGGAGGCCTGCGGCAATCATTGACTCAACAAGAAGAAAAAGCCCTATGCTAATTAAGACTCTCCAAAACTCTGTGCTCTTTATGGTTAAGAGGTAGTAAACAATCATGTGGCAGGAGTATGGATAATCCTGTCACACAAGCTAGTCTGTCAGCAGAGAGGTTTGACCTGAGACATCCTTGTCCCACCCAGAGCAGGGAATTAGCAGCAATTATTGACACAACAAATGAAAAATCCTTCACCAAATAATTCCTAACCAACCCATTATACTAATAATTTCTAACTCCCCCAAATAATTTGCCTTTAATAACTCTAAAACATCTCGTGCCTCTCAGATTGGGACGCTGTAAACAATCACATGTGGCCGGACTAACCTATACAGGTGGGCTAGATAACCTTCAGAGCAGTACGTAAGCTGAAACGCTCTTGTCACGCCCAAGAATTCTTATTGCCTTGGAGCTGCACGTTTACTCCTTCTCCGAGAGAAACGGTTATGGGGGAGAGCCGCCCGTAAAGTCAGAGGTGTAGGTGAGAGCATAAAACAGAGTCTGGTTTTGGGGTAGATGCTCGGGAACAGGGGGTTTCCTGAGGCTTGATCACGCCTTTGCGTATGCCAAGCCTCCTTCCTCATGACCTTTGCCATGGGCGGAGTTCCTCACGCTGGCCCCGGGCACCCTACCCTAACCCGACACCTTATCCATATCCTAAACCTAACCCACATCATAGTCACGCCCTCAACCCTATACTTACCCTTGAAGCACGTACCCGCCTCATCTTCGTTTTTGACACTTCCCATGCATAACAAAAGACAAGGTCGTAATGTTTCAAACATGGATCCAAGACCCATTATCCACATAAAAGGAATATACATACTGTGATCACATCATTTAAATCTCTTGCATCACCAAAATACCTCTCCACCACGTATCCAATCGCCATTGATGGATCACATCTCTCTCATACATTTTATAACTTAGCAATCAAATATGCAGCAGTCATCTGGGTAATTATATACACAAGATATATTTATACCATAAATATTTCAACACATTCCACTTTCTACGATGAGTTCAATCTTCACAAAAGTAGGATGAACAGCACCTGTTTCCACTAGGATCCATAGCATTGCACAAAGTGACAGTGAGCGTGAAAATCTTAAAAATGACCACCAGAAAGGTCAGCATGGTTGATATCACAGGTTTTTCAGTGTTCCAATACAAGTTCTACCCAAATCCATAAAGAAAGACATAAGCATAGGAAACGACACATTGAAAGCAAGTCTATTGAGATAAATATTGGACATCAATTGTATGAATCTTTAAGGCATAACTGCAGACATTCTTCAGACATTCTTCAAATTCATAGAATGACAAAAAAGTATGGCTAAGTACAACCCATTCGGTTTTATAAACCACTCATGAATGACCTCACAAGCCATTGAAAACCAGATGACAATTTCAAATAGCTTTGATCTACAAACAAGGCTGTAAGACAGAAAGTTAAAATCGAACTACATGAAGTAAATCCTCAATAGATAGGAAAACACCCCATGGTAGTGAAATCAATTAACATTAGTTATTAGGGGTTTCATGCACAGACTCATCTCCGATTGATGTGATCTCAATTCACACTTGGCAAAAAATACAAAAGCTGATCTTAACAGTCATATTATTTTTCTTAGTACCCCTAAAAAGAAAAATGAACATGAAAAACTAAACTTGGAGACTCACATTTCCCAATCGGTATACAAAGCAACGGCATGTCAAACTTTCTAATTCACATATGCATTTAAATGAAATTGGATGAAATACCCCTAAATTAACACATACTGCTATGCCCAATGTTTCACAAGGCAGAAAACACTCAATGAATGAAACGGAGAGGGTCACAGCCAGGAAGGCCAGGGGTCTCCAAAGGGAGGAAACGGGGTGCAAGTGTCAGTTGTTATCTGCCACTTCTGAGGCAGGAGGAAACAAGCTGTTCTCTTTTTGCCCCTTCTCGATACAAATTTAAAAAGAGGTTTTCTCTTACAATTCTGTGTTGCTAGAATGACACCTGGTTCCACCTGAACGTCACTTTTCTCATACTTTGAGCTGACCAAGGCAGTTTTCTTATGGAAAGGTTTGCCTTAAGCTATGTGAATGTACTATGTATTTACCCTAGACTCTATCTTCAAGTAGGTTCTGCCTAAAGGCTCAGAACTGACTTGACAAACCAATATGCTTTACTCTTACATGGTTCTCCTGATCTATGTGAATGAAGCTATCTATTTGCTCATATCAATCGTTTTATGGCCCAGGATGACTCACCTGGTGCCACGGTCATCTCCATATGTCTTGTGGGTGAGGGGTCTGCTGCCATTCCTTTCTCTAATGAGTAGACTGCTAGTAGCTAGATAACATCCAGCTAAAGATGAGTAGGGGGGCACTCTTTCTGCCCCCTTCTGATGTCTATGTCAGAAGCTTTCTCTCTTTTATACTTTAATAAAACGTTGCGACACAAAAGCTCTGAGTGATGAAGCCTCATCACTGGCCCCGGGTTGAATTCTTCCTCTAAGGAGCCCAAGAATTCAAGCATCTTTCATGGTTAGACAACAACCTTTCAAAACAATGGTCTTTTCAAAAAAAATGATGATAAGTGATGAGTATGCAGATGTCTACGAATGAAATGGGACCCATATGTCAAACCACAGAAAAATATATCTTCCCTCAACATACATATAACACAATCAGGCCTTCATATGCATCGATTCGCCAACTATCAAGTCATACAAATATGGATGTAAAATATCACAATACATTCCAAAGTTGAAAAGTGATGGATATTGACTTTGGCCCGCTGGTGCTTCTTCTGATGTCATCTCCATTATATTAGCTATGACAATGAATCATGTGCTGTGCTAAGTCACTTACATTGTGTCCAACTCTTTGGGATCATATGGACTAGGCCCCACCAGGCTCCTCTCTCCATGAGATTCTCTAGGCAAGGATACTGGAGTGGGTTGCCATGCTCTCCCTCAGGAGATCTTCCTGCCCCAGGGATCAAATCCATATCTCCTATGTGTCCTGCATGGGTATGTTCCGCATGTTCTTTACCACTAGAACTACCTGGGAAGCCCCAAGACACATGAACATCGGTGGATTTGGGGATCCACGGGGCATATACAGAACCATTCCTCCAACAAAACTGAAGAATGACTTGAAAATCTCAAACAAAACATGAGTATATGTGTTCACAAACTTCACGGAGCACGGGTTTCTTCGATCTGAAAACTGGCATCGATGAAGGACTGTGTGAAGAATGCTTCAAAGTCTATTTGGGAAACACAGCCTAAGTTGGCTATATTTAGTCCTCAGATGAATGGAATGTCATGAGTACTGGTCGTTTCAAATAAGTAGCATGTGAAGCTGTTTACACTTATTGGGATGCGTGGTATACCACATTCACACATTTCAGTAGCACTGGTGCAAAAATGATACATTTCTCAGGGGAAGCTTCTACATGGACTCTTGGGATCAGAGCTCTAACTCATACACACATACTTTTCCTTTTCAAATGATCCTGCATGATAAGCAAACAAAACACTGGATGAACACCTAGACGGTGAGCTCTGTACTAAATGATTTTAAAGCCAGTAGATGGAATGAGCTGATGAGGAAGACTACAAACGAGTCATCTTCTTCAACTTGGTCAAACTGCTCATAGTCATACAAGTGAATGAAAAGTTGAGCCTGTTGTCATTCAATCTGTTGAAAAGAAATAGAAGAATAAAACAAATTAGTAAATCTTATTTTCTTAATAAACATTGTATGATTTCTGCACAGCTTTGTTACTGGCATGAATAGAATATCTACAATAATAACTTGTCACAGTAAAATGGATTCACATTCGCTATCGATTCACATCTATAATTGATGCCATAGCTGTTTGATACTATTGCTTGAATGAATGCAACTTATGTGACTTCACAAACGACAAACACGACTAACATAATAGGTATTACAAAACCTTGAGTGACATGAGCGTGAAGACTTAGTAGAGTTGCTCTCAAGAATAACGATACTATTATTCACTCCAGCCATAGTACTGGAATCTGTACATTCACACCCCTGCAAAAGAAACGGAAAGGATAGAGTCATAATAAAGGAACTTCATAACTATATTCCTACTGTAAACATTCAACACTATGTTTTCTTTTAAACTGACTTTCATATTTGGTCTACTGTAACCTCTTCTGTGTTCATTTTATGCTAAAATTATTGCTAACAGTAAAATTACCATACGAGCTCTAATTAATTTTTTTTTTACTTGCAAAGCTAGTGATAGAACCAAAGGCTGATATCTACATCAAACAGGAGGAACGGAATGGAAACTGTAAACAATTTTATGGAATAACATTTCCGTGCTCCTACTCAGTCAAACGGACATTCAAAAGGATGTGATTTTTCTGAAACTTTATTTTGGAAACTTGGAAGTGGAACTGCAAACAATAAAACGAATAATACATTGATACATAATATTAATAATATACAGTGGGTCATTCTTTTTTCTATTCTGCCACAGCTAACTGACAGGAAGTCAGTTGTCGTAACTACTACTAACATAAGACCCTCACCGATAAGTGAAGATATATAGGAAAATCCATAATAGATCCCAAAACCATCAAAGATAGAATGGTAATAAAAAAATACAGTGACAGTTTAGTTGGTATAAGAAACAGAATGATTATGAAAGCAAAGCCAACAATCATGGATAGGCCATGGAAGCCCGTGGCTGTCACGACTGTTGACTTGGATCCTTCATCTGAGGTTGTTAAAAGTGCATGGTAAAATCCAGAGGTTTGCAGCAGTGGTAACCTCCTGAACAGACTGAAATAAACAGGGCTTCCAGAATATCTTGACGATTTCCATCTACTAGGCTGTGGTGAGCTCAAGCAATACATACTCCAGAGGACAGAAGACAGACAGGTTGGGAACACGTCTACTGCACTTAGGGAGAAAGGGAATGTTGCTACTCAGCCTAGTCCAAGTGTAGAAGCAACACCTCGGTGATTCGACCTTCAAAGACTCGATACATATGAGAACGACTGGTATGAATAAACCTTCAGAAGTGCCGTCTCAGACCTCCTCCCATCATAAGCACAAGCATAATGAAAACACTGAGTTTTCATGGTCTCACACAAAATTAGACTCACTTATGACTTTGCTTTGAGAAGAGTTGAACTACTCATTGTTAAAGAGAAATGATCCTTTCTTCTCTGAAGATCTGTGAATCATTCATAGGGTGTGGTGAATAAACTACTTAAGGATCTAATACATAAAAATGCAATAGGCTAAGCACAGAGATAGTTTTCTCCCTTTCTCAAAGGATGGAACATTTTGTATTTGCACTGATTTTATGTCTTGACTTCATGTACAATTATACATTGATTTTTTTAGTTGACATACAATAGGACTAAAAATATTGATATAATGCTAATAACTCATGTTGGTATGTGTGGTTGTCACATAGGATTCACAGGAGATTTAAATTCACAGTTGTCAACGTAAAGGATGAATGCTATTTAGCTTCTTCGTGAATCTAGACCATGAATGAAGTTTTCCTCCACATATTTCACTGAGGGAAATACAAGGATGATAGGCATAATACTATGCTTCGACTCATGGATATCTAAGCATTGCTCACAATACAGATCTGATTTTTGAAATCAGGGTTCTTTCAGTGTCCTTGAACAGCATTTGTTTTTCTGTATCCAGAAGAAACAAACTCATGAGTATCAAACTGGTTCACATAAAACATGTGTATGAATTGTTATCTTCCTGAACCAGGGATCAAACCCACATCACTTCCACCTCCTGCACTGGTAGGCAGATTATTTATTTATCAACTGCACCACCTGGGAATTGACATACATTTCAAGGACCACTGCCATCAGCTTCTACTGTTCATGACCAAAGTAGGAGAAACAACATTGGAAGAAGTACTCATAAGGGTACTCATAGGAAGTACTCATAAGTCAAGGAACTGTTATACTGGGCACTCTTGTTATTACTGGGACAAGTCAGTTCCTCCGATGATGATGGGTATAACTGAAAAATTACTACAAAAGCATGGGATGCGATGTCTACATGATAAATGTATTCCTCTTATACTATTGCTTCAGGGATGCCTACTTCAGCATGAAGGACTGCACTTCAAGGGATGCCTGCTATTCCAGCTCAAGCAACAGATAGTGAAGTGCAGATCACTGTCCTTTGTTGAAAATAATCTGCAGTTTGTCAACATAGGGAACATGCCGGAGGAACCCTTGGGATGGAACTCTAAAAACAGGTTGGGCCCTCTTTTTGCCAAGCCCAAAATACAAATCAGAAAAAGAAAAATAGCATCGGTTTGGTCAGGACTTCCTCATCTTTTCTTTCTCGGTAGCAGGAAGCAGACATTGAGGCCAGAGGACTGCAGGATTTCATTGTGAACTAACGTTGGGTGGGGTGGAAGCTCATCACTCGAGTAAGAATGTGGCTCAATAAAACGGAATTTCATTCGCTTCATGGACATAGAGTTCTATAATCCTTCATTAAGGAATTCAATAAGTTATATTTCCTTATACCTTCACAATCTCTTGGTTTACAAGAATGTCAATTGCTAGTCCAGCACTTATACAATGAGTGTTACAGGTAGTATTAACGTATACATGATGAGGAGCAATGGCAGGAAGTTTATTTATTCTCTGTTTGAATTCTTGATTTTTTACATAATTTTCTATAATATCCTTACAGATGTGAATATTTTAGTGACATGTATAAATACACGTTGAGTAGTGCTATGATAACTCATAGTGTTGGCACAATAAATATCATGCTTACTATGTGCTTTTCCTATATTCCTTTTGAGATTCTCTTCCATTATACATTATCATAAGATATTTAATAGTTTCCTAAACTGTACAGTAGGTCCTTGTGGCTTCTTTTATATATAGTAATGTATTTGTTAGTAATTCAAACAAAAACTGGTACACAAATATTCACAGTGACATTCACAATAGCTCAAAGGTAGAACTCATTCAAGTGTCCGTTGGTGGGAGACTGAATATGCAACACAAGGTATATTCGGAAGCTTGAACGGTATTCCACCGTACAAAAAAGTACATGAAATGGGGCTGCCACTCTGCAAGACATTACAGAAATGACTCCAAAACGAACACATGGAATAAATACATAGTTCGATTCCAATTCATGCTATGTACCCAAAAGGATTGGGAAACGGGGCTGAGAAAATGGATACTTCTTCGGTCCTACTCACAACAGCATGATTCACACTGGCAAACAAACAGAAGTAATCTAAGTGTCCGTGGCAGCCAATTCCATAAACAAACTGTGGTATACACACAATGGAATCTCATTCAGCCCTTCAAAGTCACTAATTCTGACAATGCGACAATGTGGACAAACCTTATGGTCATTAGATTAAGTGAAATAAACCAGACCAAAAAAAGACAAACGTTCTGTGATTCCACTCGTATGAGATATCCAAACAAGTCAAATCTGTTAGAAATAGCAGAAAGTGATTCCGACCGATCGAAGAGAGTTCATGTCTCATGGACCTCAGTTTCCCTTCGAAAAACTGACTTCCCGTGATATCTCCAAAACCAATTAGACAAATAATTGGAAGCTATATCCAGTCAAATCAATGTCGACATAATGTTACAGTGTACACCAAACTCACTCAAACTTCTCAACAGACAAAAGGCAAAACTGTATCTATGGTACCTCAGCTTAGCTTAAAACCGTATCTACAGTACCTCACTTCTGCTTATAAAATTTAACAACAACAACACACTAAAGTCTATCCAAAAAAGGATATAAAACATATATAACATCAACTTTAAACAATTAGAAATTTAAACTGTGAAAAACCTTATTCACAAAACGTAAACACAAGCCACAGGAAAATATATTTATAAAATACATATCTGATAAAGGATTGTACTCCAAATATACCAAAAAATCTAGAACAATCTCGTAAAAAATGTATACACCTAAACACCTGGCCTACAGAAATATAAAGATAGTAAATAAGCCTATCAAAAAGACTCAAAATCACATATCATTAGGAAATGACAAACTAAAATAAGAGTGAGGTAGCACTGCACACCTGTTAGATCCAGTCAACTCAAAAAAAGGGGGTAGGGCACAGCTTCTCCGGTGGCTCAGTGGTGAAGAATCTGCCTGACAATGCAAGACACTCTAGTTCGATCCCTTACCCCAGAAGATCCCACATGCCACAGAGAAACATAGCTGGATTTTTCCACAGCTAAACAAGGCTCACCTGTAAATCTGCACAGCAGCCATACCCTTCCTTTCCTTTGATTTAATTTTTTAATATTTGTTTCTTTTTTAATTTGGCTGCACCAGGTCAACCTTCATTGAGGCAAGCCAGATATTTAGCTACAGCATGCAAATTCTCCACTGTGGCATGGGAGATCTACTTCTTGGATCAGGGAATGAACCTGGGCCTCCTTCTTTGGGAGTGTCCAGTCTCAGCCACTGGACCACCAGGAAGCGCCTGTTTTGTTTTTAGATGAAGGTGGAATCTAAGGTGATATCTTGGGCCATTTCAGTCACTGACTCAGTTTCCTGAGTTTCTCCAAAGCACGCACAAGGTGCACATTATTAAACTGGTTTGCAAAACAAGAAAAGGTTGTCTGCTACAACACTTCCGCTTACAAATATCTAAACGGTAAATGGCATATTATTTATTTTTAATTACTATGGGGGGAGAAAGAATGCAGGATTCATACATGTTACAACATGAAGAAATATTAAAACCATCTTCAGTGAAAAAAAAATCCATATAGGAAAGGCCACCCAGAACCACCATGTCTGCTTTCAATCCATCAAGTTTGTCCAAATAACTGAATATCTCAGTAACACTCTAAATAAAGAAAAAAGGATGAAGATGGAAACAAAAGATATATTCATACACTTGAACAATTGCTAAAAGTGGAAGTGGGGCTGTGGATTACATTATAATGTAGATACCATATGATTTCCTGATTTTGGAGATTATGTGCTGGTTCTGCAGAAGGTACCCATTTTGGATAAAACACAGAGAGTATTTTAGATGATGTGGCAAATGTTAGCACTTGTTCCCATTGCTAGGCATTTTCTGTACATTTTAAATGACTGGAAAGTATACTAGGTTTCAAAACAACCATGTCAATACCACAAAAGACATTTAGAGTAGACAGGCAGGAAACTTTCTTACACAGGCCAAGACTTACCCAGACGAAGTTCAAGGGAAGCTGCGATGCTCACTGCCCTTGAAGGAGTCCACGTGGAATGAAGAAGTACTGTGGGAAGTCTATGAGTAACCACCATGTCTTGGGTCCTCTGGATGACCTACTGCAGGAGAAACAGATTTCACAGATAAAATGTTCCACATAACTTCACAAAAAGTTGTTAGACTACATTCAGTAAAGCTGAATCATTTCGGATCAATTTACAATCCTATAAAATACTACCATTTACAGTCCAAAAATCACTTGCATTTCTATACACTAATAACAATCAGAAAAAAAAATTAAGACAATCCCACTTAAATAAAACATCTAGCAACAAACTTAATCAAGAACATAAAAGACCAGTAGTCAGAAAACTAGAAAGCCCTGATAAAGAAACCAAAGAAAACACAAATACACAGAAAATTATTCCACGCTCATGCACTGGAACAATGAGGAGTTAAAAGGTCCATTCCAACCAAAGTCATCAACAAGTACACTGACTGCAATCACAAAGTAATATTCAATGGCATTTTTCACAGAAATAGAAATATTCCTAATATGAGACTGCTAATGTTGAACAGGACCTTAAACGGCCAAAAAGACTCTGAGAAAGAGGAACACAGCTGGAGGCATCTTCCTATCCCTCTTCAAACGACATCACGGAGCTGTACTGATCACCACAGTGAGGAACTGGCAGGAACACAGACACATGGACTCCAGGAGAGAATAGAGAGCCCAGAAACGAACCCACATGTACATGGTCAATTCCTGAAAATCAAACCAGGAACGAGCGAAGAGGAAAGGACAGTCTTCCCAAGAAACAGTGACAGGGAAACAGCCACCTACATGGAAGAACTGGTCATCCTCTGGATCATCTAACGCAAATCTAACTAAAAACCCACCGTTTTGCACACGGAGCTCTTTCCCCCTGAGTCCTCTGAGATGGACCTCCACTCAGCCCTCAGCTGGACACAGGAAACGTCTACTCGGTCCTCATTTTTCGCTTTGGCAGCGCCTCCCTGCTGGTGGGCACTGAGGCATCCCTGCTCCTCTCAGCCTGGATGTAGCCCTGTTATCCAGAAGCCTGAGCCCTGATGGTCCTGAGGAGACAAAGCTCCCGCCAGCTGCTCACGGAGCAGAGTCTAAAGGCAAAGCGCCCTGCGCCCGCGGCTCAGAGGGGGGGTTTGGCGCCCCCTGCGGGCCACAAGAGGAGAGCGGGCAGCCCGGCGCTCACAGACCTCAGAGGGCTCAGCCAGAAGCAGCTCTGCTGCGAGCACTCAGACTGGAAGCCCAAACTGAAATGGAGCAGAATAGCTCTGTGACCCTCCGCAAAACATGGCTAAGGAACAATCAGAGCCTGTATGGAATGCAGCCATAAAAAGGAACACATTTGAGTCTGTTCTAATAAAGGGGAGGGAGTCAGTCAAAGAGAAAAACATGGAATCTAGAAGGATGGTACTGATGAGGCTGTTCACAGAGCAGCAATGGAGATCCAGACATGGAGAACAGACTTACAGACGAGGGTGGGGAACAAGAACGAGAGGGTGAGAGGAATGGAGAGAGCAGCATGGATGCAGGTACACCAACATTTGTAAATAGACAACCAATGGGAATTTGCTGTATGATTCAGGGAACTCAAACTGAGGCTCTGTAGTAACCTAGAGAGGTGGGAATGGGTGTGAAGTGGGAGGGAGATTCAAGAGCAAGAGGACATAGGTACACCTAATGTGGATGTATGACAAATCAAACCAATATTGTAAAGCAATGATCAATCAACTAAAAAGAAATAACTGTTTAAAAAAATATGAACAGAAACACAAACTTTGCAACAAGGTAACTCCATTTTAAAAACTATAGAAATTTTAGAAAACTACAAAAGTTCTACATGACCTTTGGTCTGGTGATCAGGTCTAACACACACAAAAAAAGCCAGCTTACCAAATTATGAATATAAATTATTTAAAACATTGCCTTTTATCATTTCATACATTTACCCTGTGGGGAACCTTACTCGAGAGAACCAAAAACAAACTGTTAAATGAACCACGGACCACCCACCCTGGCCAGGCGACAGAGAAAAGAAAGCACTTGCAGCAGTCATCTTACAACAGGAGGTCCTGGGAAGGAACAAGGAACGAACAAGCTACCACCAACCAGAATTCTGGAGAGGTCAGGTGATGGGAGGCTCCAGTTCAGAGGTCCTACCAACCTCCCAGGATCCACTTCGCTGGAATCCATCTCGGCTGAGTGATGTGTGTGCCCCCAAGAAGGATCCCAGTTCAGAATGCCTGGCAAGAGACAAACCAGAAATGAACCCAATGACCATAAAACCTGAGACTGTGAGCCACGTGACAGAGTGGTTCTCTCCGTTTCCCTCACCCTCCTGCCCTCCACCTTGGCAGCCCTTCCCAATAAAGCCTCTCGCTTGGACAGCACTCCTCTCCTCAGACAACTCATTGCCCAGTGTCAGACAAGAACTCACTCTCAAGCCCTGGAAGGGATCCCCCTTCCTTCATCAAAAGCAATATCCAGGAGAAAATATCTTCAAAACGCTATCTTGTAGAGAAGGAAATGGCAATGGCAGCCACTCCGGTACCATTGCCTGGAGATTCCAACGGACAGAGGAGCCTGGTAGGCTGCAACCCCGGGGTCACTAAGAGTTGGACACGACTTCACTGAGTGACTTCACTTCCACTTTTCACTTTCATGCACTGGAGAAGGACATGGCAACCCACTCCAGGGTTCTTGCCTGGAGAATCCCAGGGACAGAGGAGCCTGGGAGGCTGTTGTCTATGGGGTCACGCAGAGTCAGGCACGACTGAAGCGACTCAGCAGCAGCAGCAGAGAAGGAAATGGCACCACCTGCAGTACTCTGATCTCAGAAATCCCAGGGACAGAGGAGCTTGGTGGGCTGCAGTCCCAAAGCAGGGCATTTCTGAGGGGAGGAAACAGTCCCAGGGAAGCTGAGCTGCTCCCCAAAGGCCCCAGAGCTTTGGATAGCACACCAGAGCTGTGGCTGAGGATTCCCAGCTGCCGTGCCTCTTGATCCTGGCCTCTTTCACTAGATACATGTGTGGAAAACTAGAATCTAAAATATGCCCTGGTGGTTCCATACTAAAGAATCCACCTGCCAGTGCTGGAGATGCATGTGCGATCCCTACGATGGGAAGATCCCACATCCTATGGAGTCTGTGTGCCACAACTGCCCAGCCTGTGCTCTAGATCCTGGAAGCCACGATGCCGAGTTCACATGCTGCAGCCACTGAAGCCCGTGAGCCTGTGCCCCTCAACAAGAAGAGACACTGCAGTGACAAGCCTGCAAACCACTAGTTATGGCCCATGCTCACCAAAACTAGAGAAAAGCCCACACACAAAGATGCAACACAGCCAACAATAAATAAAACTGTTTTCCTAAAAAAAATGTATATCTGACAAAGAAACTGTACTCGAATTATCCAAGATACTAGAGCAAACAAGCCCATTCATAATTGGTAGTGACTGAAATAGACACCTGGCCACTGAGGGTATACTGATAGTAAACTAGCATACAAAAACATCCTCAAGATACTGGTGCAATGCACGCAGAGCCCCCTTTGAAAGATAATCTGACAGTTTTTTCTCAGTAACCACGTGGGACAAGCACTGAATTCTGTGTATGACAAGCGGTGGAAGCCAGGCATCTTACCATTGGAATGCAAAGTTACAGATAAACAAAAGGAAACGTTACAATGTCCATGTCCTGGTGGATCGGGTTGGAGACATCATCACAAATTACCTTTAACTGCATATGTTCAAAGGTGAGCTGGAATACATGTATATATATATCCATGCATTGTCAGCTGAGCATATTGAGCTCCTCCATGTATGTTTTAAATATCATTCCCTAATAAAAGGGAACAGGAAACATCTCCGATGGCCCGGTGGTAAAGAATCTGCCTACCGATGCAGGGAACATGGGTTCAATCCCTGTGTAGAAGATTCCACACGCCCAGGGACAACGAAGCCTTTGAACAACTCTTGAAGTTTGCATGCTCCAGAGCCCAAGTTCTGCAAACAGAGAAAGCACTGCAATGAGAAGCCATGGCACAGCAACTAGAGGGTAGCCTCTGCTCACTACAACTAGACAAACTAGCAATAAAGACCCAGCATAGTCAAAAATAATGTAATGGTAAAAAAAGGGACAGTTCTTTGAAGAAATGACTGAGACTAGGGGTGAGCCTGTAAATATATGAGCCAGGGTCATCTTAAATTATGAGAAATTAAAGAAACTAAAGACAACTATCAAGCTGTCCAAACTGATACAAATGAATGATGACACAGTGTGATCTGTATACACCAGCAAATAACAATCTGAAAAGGAATTTAAACAAACAATTCCCTTTCATTCATGTCAACATTAATAAAAGACTTTGCTATGGACGGAATGAAGATGACAAGACTGGCACACTGGAAATGATACATGATTGCTGAAAAATACCCTAAAGACATGGACAGATACTCCATAGCGATGAAAAGACTTCAGTTGGCAATACCGTGGAATGCATCTTCAATCTGAAATGAAGATTCAATATGAATTACAAAAGGCTGAAAGGTGGTTGCTAAACCACAAAAGATGCCAGCATTCTTGGCCTCCAGAGGAGAATTCAATCCAGGGCAAGTGACGAAGCTTGATGGCTCAGAGGTTTTCTGTTAAAAAGTTTTATTAAGGTAGAAAAGAGATCGAGAGAGCTGCTGACATAGACATTAGAAGGGGGAAGAAAGAGGACCCCCTGCTAGTCTTTAGCCAGATGTTATACAGCCACTAGCAGTCTGCTAATGAAAGAAAGACAATGTCTCCGAGAATGGCACCAGGCCCCTCACCCACAGCATGCATTGAGATAACATTGGCAGCAGATGAGTCATCCCAGGCCATAAAACGACGGACATGAATCTTGAAGAAAGGCAGATTTCCAAGCAAATATATAGTTTCATTCACATAGATTAAGAGAACAAGGTATGAGTAAACAGACTGGTTTGTCAAGTCGTTTCTGAGCCTTTAGGGGGAACTGACAGGAAGACAGAGCCTTGGGTAAATAGTACATTAACATAACTTAAGACTAACATTTCCATACCTTAAGACAAACATTTCCATAAGAAAAAGGCATTGCTTAGTTCAAGGTTTGAGAAAAGTTACATTCAGGTGGAGCCAGGAGTTGTCATGGCAACACAGAATCTTCCGAGAAACCTTTTAAATTTGTATCAAGATGGAGAAAAAAAAAATGCAACACTCTTTTGTCTCCTCCTGCCTCTTCAGAGAGAGAAAAAAACGTCTGACACTTGCAGTCTATTTTCTCTGTCTGGAGACCCCTGGCCTTCCTGCCTGGTATCCTCTCCAGGCCTGGAGGAAGCAATACACTAAGCTGCTTGGGAAAACCGCGCGGGTCTGAGCTTTATGCAAAGGGGTAAAGCGGTAAAACCCTTGGCCCCAAAGGCGAGGCTTTTCTGCGACTGCCGTGTTAGTCGCCTCCGAGACTGCAAACAAAGAGGGCAGAATACATGGTTCCCTGCTCCGCCGAGTCCGAGTCCCCTTACCTGTGGTCCACAGCCCTCCGCTCTGCTCGCTGGATGCCGATCGACGGGGACCCAGGAGCCCACGAAACGAGCATTCCCAGCTGCAATGGCGAGCCCTGAGAGCACAACCCGGAACCCCTGGCCCCGACGCGCCGCCACGTTCACCCCGCCCCAGACCCGCCCAGGTTCGCCCCGCCCCCACGCCCCCTTCCAGGACAGCCCGCGGGACCGCGCCTGCCTCCAGGTGACACACAAGGACAAGCAAATCCACCCCACCGAGACAATCCACGCTTTTTCTCAGCTGATCTGTCTATGATTTAGGGATAAAACGATGACTACAGAAAGCAAAGATGACCTAGG
Source organism: Budorcas taxicolor (assembly GCF_023091745.1). Classification (NCBI taxonomy): domain Eukaryota; kingdom Metazoa; phylum Chordata; class Mammalia; order Artiodactyla; family Bovidae; genus Budorcas; species Budorcas taxicolor. The sequence continues at coordinate 83,039 of NW_026291665.1, forward strand.
ACAGCCATGATATTCTATAGAACCAGACCCTGACGGGCAGAGGCTTGAAGAAGGCCCGGGAGGTATGTTAAAAGCAGCCAGCCTCTATAGTGAAGCGGTTAGGCGGGCTGGCAGGCAGGCAGACTGTGGTCTGTAAGTCAGGAGTTCAAGTCCCCAATTTAACCCTTTTGCTCTTAGGGGGCGGGGGACCGCAAGAGGTGGGGCTTAGACCAGAAAAGTTTATTTTTATTTTAGAGGTTTATTGTTAAGCTTAGGGTTAGGGTTCGGGCAACCCCCCAACTTGTTCGGGTTCGGGTTCAGGGTTAGGGTTAGAATTCGGGGAACCCCCCTCTTCTTAGAGTTCAGGTTTGGGTTAGGGTTCAGGTTAGGGTTGGCATTAGGGTTAGGGTTACAGCTTAAAGTGAGCGCTAATAGGGCCCATAGTTCTTTATTAGCCTGCCCTGGCGGCCCGAGGCTTGAAGAGGCTCCGGGAGGCTAGTCAAAAGTAGTAAGCCTCTGTAGCATAGCGGTGAGGCTAGCCGTTAAACAGCCAGACTATGGTCTGTAAGTCCAGAGTTCAAATCTCCAGTGTAACCCTTTTGCTTTTAGGGGGCAGGGGACTGCAAGAAGTAGGGCTTAAACCAGAAAAGCTTACTTTTATTTTAGAGGTTTACTGTTACGTTTAGGGTTAGGGTTCGGGCAACCCCCCCACGTGTTAGGGTTCAGGTTCCGGTTCGGGGTTAGGGTTAGAATTCGGGGACCCCCCTCTTCTTAGAGTTTGGATTCGGGTTAGGGTTCAGGTCAGGGTTCAAGTTACGGTTAGGGTTGGCATTAGCGTTAGGGATACAGCTTAAAGTGAGCGCTAACAGGGCCCATAGTTGTTTATTAGCCTGCCCTGGCGGGCCGAGGCTTGAAGAGTGCCTGGGAGGAATGCAAACCCTAATGAGCCTGAGTAGCATAGCGGTTAGGTTGGCGACTAAGTAAACAGGCAATTTGGCTCTTTGGGTTAGAAGTTCACGTCCAGGTTTGTCTCTTCTGCTTTTAGCGGGTGGGGGACCGCAAGGGGCGGGGCTTAGGCCAGAAGAGTTTCTTTTCATTTTACAGTTTTATTGTGAGGGTTAGGGTTAGGGTTCTGGCATCCCCTCAACTTGTTAGGGTTCAGGTTCAGAGTTCGGGTTCGGGGAATCCCCTCTCTTCTTAGGGTTTGGATTCAGGTTCGGGTTAGAGTTCAGGGTTCGGGTTTGGGGTACGCGGTTCGTGTTTGGGGTTTGGAGTTCAGGGTTTGGGGTTAGGGCTTCGCGGTTCTAGTTTGGGGTTTGGGGTTCCGATTAGGGGTTCAAGGTCCAGCTTAGGGGTTTGGGATTTGGGGTTCGGGTTAGGGGTTCGCGGTTCGGGTTTGGGATTTGAGGATCGGGTTAAGGGTTTGGGGTTTGGGGTATGGGGATCAGGTTAGGGGTTCTCGGTTTGGGTTAGGGGTTCACAGTTTGGGTTTGGGGTATGAGGTTAGGGTTAGGGGTTTGGGGTTCGCGGTTTGGGTTGGGGGTTTGGGATTTGGGTTAAGGGTTTTGGGTTTGGGATTCGGGTTAGGGGTTTGGGGTTTGGGTTAGGGGTTCGCGGTTAGGGTTTGGGGTTTGGGGTTCGGGTTAGGGGTTCTCGGTTCGGGTTAGGGGTTCGCGGTTTAGGTTAAGGTTTAGGGGTTTGGGGTTTGGAGTTTGGAATTTGGTCAGGGGTTCGCGGTTTGGGGTTCCTGTTATGGGTTTGGGGTTTGGGTTCAGGGTTGGGGATTGGGGGTTTTGGGTTCAGTTTATGGCTTCGCAGTTCGGGTTAGGGATTAGGGGTTTGGGATTTAGGTTTGGGGTTCGGGGATTGGGGTTCGGGGTTCCGATTAGGGGTTCAGTATGTGAGGTTTGTGGTTCGGGGGTCGAGATTAGAGGTTTGGGGTTTGGGGTTTGGGGGTTTGGGTTCATGGTTTGGGGTTGGGGGTGTGAGGTGCAGTTTAGAGTTTCGCTGTTCGGGTTAGGAGTTAGGGGTTGGCGGTTTGGGGTTCGGCTTAGGGGTTTGGGGTGTGCGGTTTGGGGTTTGAGGATTGGGGTTCTGGTTAGGGGTTTGGGGTTTGGGGTTCGGGTTAGGGTTTGGAGTTTGGGTTTGGGGGTTTGGCTTTTGGGGTTTGGGTTTCAGGTTTTAGGGTTCAGTTTCGGTGTTCGCAGTTGGACTTTGGGGTTCAGGTTAGGGGTTTGCGATTCCGGTTAGGGATTTGCAGTTTGGACTTTGGGGTATGGGTTAGGAGTTTGGGGTCTGGGGCTTAGGTTTTGGGGTTTCGATTCAGTTTAGGGGTTAGCGGTTTGCGTTGGGCGTCGGGCTTTGGGGTTTGGGGTTTGGGGTTCGAGGTTCAGGATTCATGGATTGGGGTTCGGTTTAAGGGTTCGCTGTTCAGGTTAAGGATAGTGATTGGGGTTGGTGTTTTAAGGTAGGGGTTCGAAGTTCAGGTTATGGGTTAGAGGTTTGGTGCTTGGTTTTCGGGTTTGGATTAGGGGTTCAGGTAGGGGTTTGGGTTAGGGGATCCTGCTTCAGGTTGGGAGTTCGGTCCTTGGGGTTCGAGATTTGGATTCGGTATATGGGTTGGGGTACACGGTTTGGTGTTCGGGTTAGGGGTTTAGGGTTCAGATTTTGGGGTTTCTGGTTCTGATTATGGGCTTGGGGTTTGGGGTATGGGGTTCGGCTTGGGGTTAGAGGTTCGCGCTTTGGGATTTCGGTTTAGAGACTGGAAATTGGGTTTGGGGTTCAGGGGTCGGTGTTCGGGCTCGGGGTTGGGTTAGGGTTCAGGTTCACGGTTTGGACTCTGGAGCTCGGGATTCGGTTTCCGGGTTCGGGATATAGGGTTTTGAGGTCAGGGTCGAGATGGTGGTTTGGGGTCGCGGTTAGGGGCTAGTGAGTGCCACAAAGCCAAGGGCTCCAGCAATACGAGCTCTGTCAGAGGGAAGGGAAGGGCAACTGCGGGGCTCCACCAGCGATTGCTTGGCCGCCCAGACTCAGCACAGCGCGGAGAGCACCAGACTCACAGGGTCCCTGGCTGTGGTCTGTAGCCCCCCACACCCTGAGGCTTACTGCGTGGGCGCCCAGAAGGTGCCTGACAGACGTCATTCCCTAGTGCTCTCCTCTCCAGCAGAGACGTGTGCAGGTGGTTGGGGCCTGCCCCTGCGTGTCTGGGCTCCCTCCACAGCCCCAGCTCAGGGGAAGCAGCCCCGGGGCCAAGACTTGCAGGAGGCGCGGGGCGTCCCTGTCTGGAAGCCAAGTGCACAGTGTGCAGGGAAGCGAGCGTCCAATGGAAGAGTTGAGGCAGCCTGGCCGCGTGTGGCTGCAAGCACTGACTGGGAGGCGCCGAGTGTGCCTCCAGTACAGCAGAGCTCCAGCTCTGCTCAGAGGCCCGATCTGGCAGAGTTGCTGGCGTGAGGCTGCTCTGCCCTGGGCGAGCCTTGCCCAGACTTGCCTCGCTGCTAGGCTTCCTGTCCAGGAAGGAGCAGGCTGCGCGAGACAGGCAGACGCTCCTGGCGCCTTCCTGGCCTCAGCTCCACTCCTGCCCTGCCTTTGCACCTAGTCCCCAGGCGTCCTTGCGGAGGGATTAGGGGCTGCTGGGGTGCACGGTGCCAAGCCCTCCGGCCGTGAGAGCTCTGTCATAGGGAAGGGAATGGCAAGTGCAGGGCTCCTCCAGCGGTCGCTTGGCCGCCCAGACTCAGCACAGCACGGAGAGCACCAGGTTCCAAAGGGCTCCTGGCTGTGGTCTGCAGCCCCACACACCCGGAGGCTGACTCCGTGAGCGCCCAGAAGGTGCCTGACAGACGTCATTTCCCTAGTGCTCTCCCCACCAGCAGAGACGTGGGCAGGTGGTTGGGGCCTGCCCCTGCATGTCTGGGCTGCCGCCCACAGCCTCCGCTCAGGGGAAGCAGCCCCTGTGCCAAGACCTGCAGGAGGCGCGGGGCGTCCCTGCCTGGAAGCCAAGTGCACAGTCCGCTTGGAAGCGAGCCTCCTTGGGAAGAGTCGAGGGAGCCAAGCCGCGTGCAGCTGCAATCCCTGCTTGGGCCGAGCCGAGTGTGCCTCCAGGACGGCAGAGCTCCAGCTCTGCTCCGAGGCCGGATCTAGTCAAGTGCCTTGCGCGAGGCTGCTCTGCCCTGGGCGAGACTTGCCCAGGCTTGCCTCGCTGCTAGGCTTGCTGCCCGGGAAGGAGCAGGCTGTGCGATGCTGGGAGAGGCCACTGGCGCCTTCCTGGCCTCAGCTCCACTCCTGCCTTGCCTTTGCATCTAGGCCCCGGGCGTCCTTGGGGAAGGCTTAGGAGCCGGTGGCTTGCACACTGCCAAGCCCTCCAGCAGTGAGGCCTCTCGTAGAGGGGAGGGGAGGGCAAGTGCAGGGCTCCTCCAGCGGGTGCTTGGCCGCCCAGACTCAGCGCCGCACGGAGAGCACAAGGCTCCCAGGTCCGCTGGCTGTGGTCTGCAGCCCCACACTCCCGGAGGCTGACTCCGTGGGCGCCCAGAAGGTGCCTGACAGACGTCATGTCCCTAGCGCTCTGCTCCCCAGCAGAGACGTGTGCAGGTGGTGGGGCCTGCCCCTGCGTGTCTGGGCTCCCGCCGGCAGCCCCAGCTCCAGGGAAGCAGCCCCTGAGCCAAGACCTGTAGGGGGCGCGGGGCGCCCCCGCCTTGAAGCCTAGTGCAGAGCATGCGGGAAGCGAGCCTCCTCGGGAGAAGAGGAGGCAGCCCAGCTGCGTGCGTCTGCACTCACTCCTTGGGTGGAGCCCAGTGAGCCTCCAGTACGGCAGAGCTCCAGCTCTGCTCAGAGGCCCGATCTGGCAGAGTTGCTGGCGTGAGGCTGCTCTGCCCTGGGCGAGCCTTGCCCAGACGTGCCTCGCTGCTAGGCTTCCTGCCCGGGAAGGAGCAGGCTGCGCCAGACAGGCAGACGCTCCTGGCGCCTTCCTGGCCTCAGCTCCACTCCTGCCTTGCCTTTGCACCTAGTCCCCAGGCGTCCTTGCGGAGGGCTTAGGGGCCGGTGGGGTGCACGCTGCCAAGCCCTCCAGCCGTGAGAGCTCTGTCATAGGGAAGGGAATGGCAAGTGCAGGGCTCCTCCAGAGGTCGCTTGGCCGCCCAGACTCAGCACAGCACGGAGAGCACCAGGCTTCCCAGGGCCCCTGGCTGTGGTCTGCAGCCCCACACACCCGGAGGCTGACTCCGTGAGCGCCCAGAAGGTGCCTGACAGACGTCATTTCCCGAGTGCTCTCCCCACCAGCAGAGACGTGTGCAGGTGGTTGGGGCCTGCCCCTGCGTGTCTGGGCTGCCGGCCACAGCCTCCGCTCAGGGGAAGCAGCCCCTGTGCCAAGACCTGCAGGAGGCGCGGGGCGTCCCTGCCTGGAAGCCAAGTGCACGGTCCGCTTGGAAGCGAGCCTCCTTGGGAAGAGTCGAGGGAGCCAAGCCGCGTGCAGCTGCAATCCCTGCTTGGGCCGAGCCGAGTGTGCCTCCAGGACGGCAGAGCTCCAGCTCTGCTCCGAGGCCGGATCTAGTCAAGTGCCTTGCGCGAGGCTGCTCTGCCCTGGGCGAGACTTGCCCAGGCTTGCCTCGCTGCTAGGCTTGCTGCCCGGGAAGGAGCAGGCTGTGCATAGCTGGGAGAGGCCACTGGCGCCTTCCTGGCCTCAGCTCCACTCCTGCCTTGCCTTTGCATCTAGGCCCCGGGCGTCCTTGGGGAAGGCTTAGGAGGCGGTGGCTTGCACACTGCCAAGCCCTCCAGCAGTGAGGCCTCTCGTAGAGGGGAGGGGAGGGCAAGTGCAGGGCTCCTCCAGCGGTTGCTTATCCGCCCAGACTCAGCGCCGCACGGAGAGCACAAGGCTCCCAGGTCCCCTGGCTGTGGTCTGCATCCCCACACTCCCGGAGGCTGACTCCGTGGGCGCCCAGAAGGTGCCTGACAGACGTCATGCCCCTAGCGCTCTGCTCCCCGGCAGAGACGTGTGCAGGTGGTGGGGCCTGCCCCTGCGTGTCTGGGCTCCCGCCGGCAGCCCCAGCTCCAGGGAAGCATCCCCTGAGCCAAGACCTGTAGGAGGCGCGGGCCGCCCCCGCCTGGAAGCCTAGTGCACAGCAGGCGGGAAGCGAGCCTCCTCGGGAGAAGAGGAGGCAGCCCAGCTGCGTGCGTCTGCACTCACTCCTTGGGCGGAGCCCAGTGAGCCTCCAGTACGGCAGAGCTCCAGCTCTGCTCAGAGGCCCGATCTGGCAGAGTTGCTGGCGTGAGGCTGCTCTGCCCTGGGCGAGCCTTGCCCAGACGTGCCTCGCTGCTAGGCTTCCTGCCCGGGAAGGAGCAGGCTGCGCCAGACAGGCAGACGCTCCTGGCGCCTTCCTGGCCTCAGCTCCACTCCTGCCTTGCCTTTGCTCCTAGTCCCCAGGCGTCCTTGCGGAGGGCTTAGGGGCCGGTGGGGTGCACGCTGCCAAGCCCTCCAGCCGTGAGAGCTCTGTCATAGGGAAGGGAATGACAAGTGCAGGGCTCCTCCAGCGCTCGCTTGGCCGCCCAGACTCAGCACAGCACGGAGAGCACCAGGCTTCCCAGGGCCCCTGGCTGTGGTCTGCAGCCCCACACACCCGAAGGCTGACTCCGTGAGCGCCCAGAAGGTGCCTGACAGACGTCATTTCCCGAGTGCTCTCCCCACCAGCAGAGACGTGTGCAGGTGGTTGGGGCCTGCCCCTGCGTGTCTGGGCTGCCGCCCACAGCCTCCGCTCAGGGGAAGCAGCCCCTGTGCCAAGACCTGCAGGAGGCGCGGGGCGTCCCTGCCTGGAAGCCAAGTGCACAGTCCGCTTGGAAGCGAGCCTCCTTGGGAAGAGTCGAGGGAGCCAAGCCGCGTGCAGCTGCAATCCCTGCTTGGGCCGAGCCGAGTGTGCCTCCAGGACGGCAGAGCTCCAGCTCTGCTCCGAGGCCGGATCTAGTCAAGTGCCTTGCGCGAGGCTGCTCTGCCCTGGGCGAGACTTGCCCAGGCTTGCCTCGCTGCTAGGCTTGCTGCCCAGGAAGGAGCAGGCTGTGCGATGCTGGGAGAGGCCACTGGCGCCTTCCTGGCCTCAGCTCCACTCCTGCCTTGCCTTTGCATCTAGGCCCCGGGCGTCCTTGGGGAAGGCTTAGGAGCCGGTGGCTTGCACACCGCCAAGCCCTCCAGCAGGGAGGCCTCTCGTAGAGGGGAGGGGAGGGCAAGTGCAGGGCTCCTCCAGCGGGTGCTTGGCCGCCCAGACTCAGCGCCGCACGGAGAGCACAAGGCTCCCAGGTCCCCTTGCTGTGGTCTGCAGCCCCACACTCCCGGAGGCTGACTCCGTGGGCGCCCAGAAGGTGCCTGACAGACGTCATGTCCCCAGCGCTCTGCTCCCCAGCAGAGACGTGTGCAGGTGGTGGGGCCTGCCCCTGCGTGTCTGGGCTCCCGCCGGCAGCCCCAGCCCCAGGGAAGCAGCCCCTGAGCCAAGACCTGTAGGAGGCGCGGGGCGCCCCCGCCTGGAAGCCTAGTGCACAGCATGCGGGAAGCGAGCCTCCTCGGGAGAAGAGGAGGCAGCCCAGCTGCGTGCGTCTGCACTCACTCCTTGGGCGGAGCCCAGTGAGCCTCCAGTACGGCAGAGCTCCAGCTCTGCTCAGAGGCCCGATCTGGCAGAGTTGCTGGCGTGAGGCTGCTCTGCCCTGGGCGAGCCTTGCCCAGACGTGCCTCGCTGCTAGGCTTCCTGCCCGGGAAGGAGCAGGCTGCGCCAGACAGGCAGACGCTCCTGGCGCCTTCCTGGCCTCAGCTCCACTCCTGCCTTGCCTTTGCATCTAGGCCCCGGGCGTCCTTGGGGAAGGCTTAGGAGCCGGTGGATTGCACACCGCCAAGCCCTCCAGCAGGGAGGCCTCTCGTAGAGGGGAGGGGAGGGCAAGTGCAGGGCTCCTCCAGCGGGTGCTTGGCCGCCCAGACTCAGCGCCGCACGGAGAGCACAAGGCTCCCAGGTCCCCTGGCTGTGGTCTGCAGCCCCACACTCCCGGAGGCTGACTCCGTGGGCGCCCAGAAGGTGCCTGACAGACGTCATGTCCCTAGCGCTCTGCTCCCCAGCAGAGACGTGTGCAGGTGGTGGGGCCTGCCCCTGCGTGTCTGGGCTCCCGCCGGCAGCCCCAGCTCCAGGGAAGCAGCCCCTGAGCCAAGACCTGTAGGAGGCGCGGGGCGCCCCCGCCTGGAAGCCTAGTGCACAGCATGCGGGAAGCGAGCCTCCTCGGGAGAAGAGGAGGCAGCCCAGCTGCGTGCGTCTGCACTCACTCCTTGGGCGGAGCCCAGTGAGCCTCCAGTACGGCAGAGCTCCAGCTCTGCTCAGAGGCCCGATCTGGCAGAGTTGCTGGCGTGAGGCTGCTCTGCCCTGGGCGAGCCTTGCCCAGACGTGCCTCGCTGCTAGGCTTCCTGCCCGGGAAGGAGCAGGCTGCGCCAGACAGGCAGACGCTCCTGGCGCCTTCCTGGCCTCAGCTCCACTCCTGCCTTGCCTTTGCACCTAGTCCCCAGGCGTCCTTGCGGAGGGCTGAGGGGCCGGTGGGGTGCATGCTGCCAAGCCCTCCAGCCGTGAGAGCTCTGTCATAGGGAAGGGAATGGCAAGTGCAGGGCTCCTCCAGCGCTCGCTTGGCCGCCCAGACTCAGCACAGCACGGAGAGCACCAGGCTTCCCAGGGCCCCTGGCTGTGGTCTGCAGCCCCACACACCCGGAGGCTGACTCCGTGAGCGCCCAGAAGGTGCCTGACAGACGTCATTTCCCGAGTGCTCTCCCCACCAGCAGAGACGTGTGCAGGTGGTTGGGGCCTGCCCCTGCGTGTCTGGGCTGCCGCCCACAGCCTCCGCTCAGGGGAAGCAGCCCCTGTGCCAAGACCTGCAGGAGGCGCGGGGCGTCCCTGCCTGGAAGCCAAGTGCACAGTCCGCTTGGAAGCGAGCCTCCTTGGGAAGAGTCGAGGGAGCCAAGCCGCGTGCAGCTGCAATCCCTGCTTGGGCCGAGCCGAGTGTGCCTCCAGGACGGCAGAGCTCCAGCTCTGCTCCGAGGCCGGATCTAGTCAAGTGCCTTGCGCGAGGCTGCTCTGCCCTGGGCGAGACTTGCCCAGGCTTGCCTCGCTGCTAGGCTTGCTGCCCAGGAAGGAGCAGGCTGTGCGATGCTGGGAGAGGCCACTGGCGCCTTCCTGGCCTCAGCTCCACTCCTGCCTTGCCTTTGCATCTAGGCCCCGGGCGTCCTTGGGGAAGGCTTAGGAGCCGGTGGCTTGCACACCGCCAAGCCCTCCAGCAGGGAGGCCTCTCGTAGAGGGGAGGGGAGGGCAAGTGCAGGGCTCCTCCAGCGGGTGCTTGGCCGCCCAACTCAGCGCCGCACGGAGAGCACAAGGCTCCCAGGTCCCCTTGCTGTGGTCTGCAGCCCCACACTCCCGGAGGCTGACTCCGTGGGCGCCCAGAAGGTGCCTGACAGACGTCATGTCCCCAGCGCTCTGCTCCCCAGCAGAGACGTGTGCAGGTGGTGGGGCCTGCCCCTGCGTGTCTGGGCTCCCGCCGGCAGCCCCAGCCCCAGGGAAGCAGCCCCTGAGCCAAGACCTGTAGGAGGCGCGGGGCGTCCCCGCCTGGAAGCCTAGTGCACAGCATGCGGGAAGCGAGCCTCCTCGGGAGAAGAGGAGGCAGCCCAGCTGCGTGCGTCTGCACTCACTCCTTGGGCGGAGCCCAGTGAGCCTCCAGTACGGCAGAGCTCCAGCTCTGCTCAGAGGCCCGATCTGGCAGAGTTGCTGGCGTGAGGCTGCTCTGCCCTGGGCGAGCCTTGCCCAGACGTGCCTCGCTGCTAGGCTTCCTGCCCGGGAAGGAGCAGGCTGCGCCAGACAGGCAGACGCTCCTGGCGCCTTCCTGGCCTCAGCTCCACTCCTGCCTTGCCTTTGCATCTAGGCCCCGGGCGTCCTTGGGGAAGGCTTAGGAGCCGGTGGATTGCACACCGCCAAGCCCTCCAGCAGGGAGGCCTCTCGTAGAGGGGAGGGGAGGGCAAGTGCAGGGCTCCTCCAGCGGGTGCTTGGCCGCCCAGACTCAGCGCCGCACGGAGAGCACAAGGCTCCCAGGTCCCCTGGCTGTGGTCTGCAGCCCCACACTCCCGGAGGCTGACTCCGTGGGCGCCCAGAAGGTGCCTGACAGACGTCATGTCCCTAGCGCTCTGCTCCCCAGCAGAGACGTGTGCAGGTGGTGGGGCCTGCCCCTGCGTGTCTGGGCTCCCGCCGGCAGCCCCAGCTCCAGGGAAGCAGCCCCTGAGCCAAGACCTGTAGGAGGCGCGGGGCGCCCCCGCCTGGAAGCCTAGTGCACAGCATGCGGGAAGCGAGCCTCCTCGGGAGAAGAGGAGGCAGCCCAGCTGCGTGCGTCTGCACTCACTCCTTGGGCGGAGCCCAGTGAGCCTCCAGTACGGCAGAGCTCCAGCTCTGCTCAGAGGCCCGATCTGGCAGAGTTGCTGGCGTGAGGCTGCTCTGCCCTGGGCGAGCCTTGCCCAGACGTGCCTCGCTGCTAGGCTTCCTGCCCGGGAAGGAGCAGGCTGCGCCAGACAGGCAGATGCTCCTGGCGCCTTCCTGGCCTCAGCTCCACTCCTGCCTTGCCTTTGCACCTAGTCCCCAGGCGTCCTTGCGGAGGGCTGAGGGGCCGGTGGGGTGCATGCTGCCAAGCCCTCCAGCCGTGAGAGCTCTGTCATAGGGAAGGGAATGGCAAGTGCAGGGCTCCTCCAGCGCTCGCTTGGCCGCCCAGACTCAGCACAGCACGGAGAGCACCAGGCTTCCCAGGGCCCCTGGCTGTGGTCTGCAGCCCCACACACCCGGAGGCTGACTCCGTGAGCGCCCAGAAGGTGCCTGACAGACGTCATTTCCCGAGTGCTCTCCCCACCAGCAGAGACGTGTGCAGGTGGTTGGGGCCTGCCCCTGCGTGTCTGGGCTGCCGCCCACAGCCTCCGCTCAGGGGAAGCAGCCCCTGTGCCAAGACCTGCAGGAGGCGCGGGGCGTCCCTGCCTGGAAGCCAAGTGCACAGTCCGCTTGAAAGCGAGCCTCCTTGGGAAGAGTCGAGGGAGCCAAGCCGCGTGCAGCTGCAATCCCTGCTTGGGCCGAGCCGAGTGTGCCTCCAGGACGGCAGAGCTCCAGCTCTGCTCCGAGGCCGGATCTAGTCAAGTGCCTTGCGCGAGGCTGCTCTGCCCTGGGCGAGACTTGCCCAGGCTTGCCTCGCTGCTAGGCTTGCTGCCCGGGAAGGAGCAGGCTGTGCGATGCTGGGAGAGGCCACTGGCGCCTTCCTGGCCTCAGCTCCACTCCTGCCTTGCCTTTGCATCTAGGCCCCGGGCGTCCTTGGGGAAGGCTTAGGAGCCGGTGGCTTTCACACTGCCAAGCCCTCCAGAGGTGAGGCCTCTCGTAGAGGGGAGGGGAGGGCAAGTGCAGGGCTCCTCCAGCGGTTGCTTGGCCGCCCAGACTCAGCGCCGCACGGAGAGCACAAGGCTCCCAGGTCCGCTGGCTGTGGTCTGCAGCCCCACACTCCCGGAGGCTGACTCCGTGGGCGCCCAGAAGGTGCCTGACAGACGTCATGTCCCTAGCGCTCTGCTCCCCGGCAGAGACGTGTGCAGGTGGTGGGGCCTGCCCCTGCGTGTCTGGGCTCCCGCCGGCAGCCCCAGCTCCAGGGAAGCATCCCCTGAGCCAAGACCTGTAGGAGGCGCGGGGCGCCCCCGCCTGGAAGCCTAGTGCACAGCAGGCGGGAAGCGAGCCTCCTCGGGAGAAGAGGAGGCAGCCCAGCTGCGTGCGTCTGCACTCACTCCTTGGGCGGAGCCCAGTGAGCCTCCAGTACGGCAGAGCTCCAGCTCTGCTCAGAGGCCCGATCTGGCAGAGTTGCTGGCGTGAGGCTGCTCTGCCCTGGGCGAGCCTTGCCCAGACGTGCCTCGCTGCTAGGCTTCCTGCCCGGGAAGGAGCAGGCTGCGCCAGACAGGCAGACGCTCCTGGCGCCTTCCTGGCCTCAGCTCCACTCCTGCCTTGCCTTTGCTCCTAGTCCCCAGGCGTCCTTGCGGAGGGCTTAGGGGCCGGTGGGGTGCACGCTGCCAAGCCCTCCAGCCGTGAGAGCTCTGTCATAGGGAAGGGAATGACAAGTGCAGGGCTCCTCCAGCGCTCGCTTGGCCGCCCAGACTCAGCACAGCACGGAGAGCACCAGGCTTCCCAGGGCCCCTGGCTGTGGTCTGCAGCCCCACACACCCGAAGGCTGACTCCGTGAGCGCCCAGAAGGTGCCTGACAGACGTCATTTCCCGAGTGCTCTCCCCACCAGCAGAGACGTGTGCAGGTGGTTGGGGCCTGCCCCTGCGTGTCTGGGCTGCCGCCCACAGCCTCCGCTCAGGGGAAGCAGCCCCTGTGCCAAGACCTGCAGGAGGCGCGGGGCGTCCCTGCCTGGAAGCCAAGTGCACAGTCCGCTTGGAAGCGAGCCTCCTTGGGAAGAGTCGAGGGAGCCAAGCCGCGTGCAGCTGCAATCCCTGCTTGGGCCGAGCCGAGTGTGCCTCCAGGACGGCAGAGCTCCAGCTCTGCTCCGAGGCCGGATCTAGTCAAGTGCCTTGCGCGAGGCTGCTCTGCCCTGGGCGAGACTTGCCCAGGCTTGCCTCGCTGCTAGGCTTGCTGCCCAGGAAGGAGCAGGCTGTGCGATGCTGGGAGAGGCCACTGGCGCCTTCCTGGCCTCAGCTCCACTCCTGCCTTGCCTTTGCATCTAGGCCCCGGGCGTCCTTGGGGAAGGCTTAGGAGCCGGTGGCTTGCACACCGCCAAGCCCTCCAGCAGGGAGGCCTCTCGTAGAGGGGAGGGGAGGGCAAGTGCAGGGCTCCTCCAGCGGGTGCTTGGCCGCCCAGACTCAGCGCCGCACGGAGAGCACAAGGCTCCCAGGTCCGCTGGCTGTGGTCTGCAGCCCCACACTCCCGGAGGCTGACTCCGTGGGCGCCCAGAAGGTGCCTGACAGACGTCATGTCCCTAGCGCTCTGCTCCCCGGCAGAGACGTGTGCAGGTGGTGGGGCCTGCCCCTGCGTGTCTGGGCTCCCGCCGGCAGCCCCAGCTCCAGGGAAGCATCCCCTGAGCCAAGACCTGTAGGAGGCGCGGGGCGCCCCCGCCTGGAAGCCTAGTGCACAGCAGGCGGGAAGCGAGCCTCCTCGGGAGAAGAGGAGGCAGCCCAGCTGCGTGCGTCTGCACTCACTCCTTGGGCGGAGCCCAGTGAGCCTCCAGTACGGCAGAGCTCCAGCTCTGCTCAGAGGCCCGATCTGGCAGAGTTGCTGGCGTGAGGCTGCTCTGCCCTGGGCGAGCCTTGCCCAGACGTGCCTCGCTGCTAGGCTTCCTGCCCGGGAAGGAGCAGGCTGCGCCAGACAGGCAGACGCTCCTGGCGCCTTCCTGGCCTCAGCTCCACTCCTGCCTTGCCTTTGCTCCTAGTCCCCAGGCGTCCTTGCGGAGGGCTTAGGGGCCGGTGGGGTGCACGCTGCCAAGCCCTCCAGCCGTGAGAGCTCTGTCATAGGGAAGGGAATGACAAGTGCAGGGCTCCTCCAGCGCTCGCTTGGCCGCCCAGACTCAGCACAGCACGGAGAGCACCAGGCTTCCCAGGGCCCCTGGCTGTGGTCTGCAGCCCCACACACCCGGAGGCTGACTCCGTGAGCGCCCAGAAGGTGCCTGACAGACGTCATTTCCCGAGTGCTCTCCCCACCAGCAGAGACGTGTGCAGGTGGTTGGGGCCTGCCCCTGCGTGTCTGGGCTGCCGCCCACAGCCTCCGCTCAGGGGAAGCAGCCCCTGTGCCAAGACCTGCAGGAGGCGCGGGGCGTCCCTGCCTGGAAGCCAAGTGCACAGTCCGCTTGGAAGCGAGCCTCCTTGGGAAGAGTCGAGGGAGCCAAGCCGCGTGCAGCTGCAATCCCTGCTTGGGCCGAGCCGAGTGTGCCTCCAGGACGGCAGAGCTCCAGCTCTGCTCAGAGGCCGGATCTAGTCAAGTGCCTTGCGCGAGGCTGCTCTGCCCAGGGCGAGACTTGCCCAGGCTTGCCTCGCTGCTAGGCTTGCTGCCCAGGAAGGAGCAGGCTGTGCGATGCTGGGAGAGGCCACTGGCGCCTTCCTGGCCTCAGCTCCACTCCTGCCTTGCCTTTGCATCTAGGCCCCGGGCGTCCTTGGGGAAGGCTTAGGAGCCGGTGGCTTGCACACTGCCCAGCCCTGCAGCAGTGAGGCCTCTCATAGAGGGGAGGGGAGGGCAAGTGCAGGGCTCCTCCAGCGGTTGCTTGGCCGCCCAGACTCAGCGCCGCACGGAGAGCACAAGGCTCCCAGGTCCCCTGGCTTTGGTCTGCATCCCCACACTCCCGGAGGCTGACTCCGTGGGCGCCCAGAAGGTGCCTGACAGACGTCATGCCCCTAGCGCTCTGCTCCCCGGCAGAGACGTGTGCAGGTGGTGGGGCCTGCCTCTGCGTGTCTGGGCTCCCGCCGGCAGCCCCAGCCCCAGGGAAGCAGCCCCTGAGCCAAGACCTGTAGGAGGCGCGGGGCGCCCCCGCCTGGAAGCCTAGTGCACAGCATGCGGGAAGCGAGCCTCCTCGGGAGAAGAGGAGGCAGCCCAGCTGGGTGTGTCTGCACTCACTCCTTGGGCGGAGCCCAGTGAGCCTCCAGTACGGCAGAGCTCCAGCTCTGCTCAGAGGCCCGATCTGGCAGAGTTGCTGGCGTGAGGCTGCTCTGCCCTGGGCGAGCCTTGCCCAGACGTGCCTCGCTGCTAGGCTTCCTGCCCGGGAAGGAGCAGGCTGCGCCAGACAGGCAGACGCTCCTGGCGCCTTCCTGGCCTCAGCTCCACTCCTGCCTTGCCTTTGCACCTAGTCCCCAGGCGTCCTTGCGGAGGGCTGAGGGGCCGGTGGGGTGCATGCTGCCAAGCCCTCCAGCCGTGAGAGCTCTGTCATAGGGAAGGGAATGGCAAGTGCAGGGCTCCTCCAGCGCTCGCTTGGCCGCCCAGACTCAGCACAGCACGGAGAGCACCAGGCTTCCCAGGGCCCCTGGCTGTGGTCTGCAGCCCCACACACCCGGAGGCTGACTCCGTGAGCGCCCAGAAGGTGCCTGACAGACGTCATTTCCCGAGTGCTCTCCCCACCAGCAGAGACGTGTGCAGGTGGTTGGGGCCTGCCCCTGCGTGTCTGGGCTGCCGCCCACAGCCTCCGCTCAGGGGAAGCAGCCCCTGTGCCAAGACCTGCAGGAGGCGCGGGGCGTCCCTGCCTGGAAGCCAAGTGCACAGTCCGCTTGAAAGCGAGCCTCCTTGGGAAGAGTCGAGGGAGCCAAGCCGCGTGCAGCTGCAATCCCTGCTTGGGCCGAGCCGAGTGTGCCTCCAGGACGGCAGAGCTCCAGCTCTGCTCCGAGGCCGGATCTAGTCAAGTGCCTTGCGCGAGGCTGCTCTGCCCTGGGCGAGACTTGCCCAGGCTTGCCTCGCTGCTAGGCTTGCTGCCCAGGAAGGAGCAGGCTGTGCGATGCTGGGAGAGGCCACTGGCGCCTTCCTGGCCTCAGCTCCACTCCTGCCTTGCCTTTGCATCTAGGCCCCGGGCGTCCTTGGGGAAGGCTTAGGAGCCGGTGGCTTGCACACCGCCAAGCCCTCCAGCAGGGAGGCCTCTCGTAGAGGGGAGGGGAGGGCAAGTGCAGGGCTCCTCCAGCGGGTGCTTGGCCGCCCAGACTCAGCGCCGCACGGAGAGCACAAGGCTCCCAGGTCCGCTGGCTGTGGTCTGCAGCCCCACACTCCCGGAGGCTGACTCCGTGGGCGCCCAGAAGGTGCCTGACAGACGTCATGTCCCTAGCGCTCTGCTCCCCGGCAGAGACGTGTGCAGGTGGTGGGGCCTGCCCCTGCGTGTCTGGGCTCCCGCCGGCAGCCCCAGCTCCAGGGAAGCATCCCCTGAGCCAAGACCTGTAGGAGGCGCGGGGCGCCCCCGCCTGGAAGCCTAGTGCACAGCAGGCGGGAAGCGAGCCTCCTCGGGAGAAGAGGAGGCAGCCCAGCTGCGTGCGTCTGCACTCACTCCTTGGGCGGAGCCCAGTGAGCCTCCAGTACGGCAGAGCTCCAGCTCTGCTCAGAGGCCCGATCTGGCAGAGTTGCTGGCGTGAGGCTGCTCTGCCCTGGGCGAGCCTTGCCCAGACGTGCCTCGCTGCTAGGCTTCCTGCCCGGGAAGGAGCAGGCTGCGCCAGACAGGCAGACGCTCCTGGCGCCTTCCTGGCCTCAGCTCCACTCCTGCCTTGCCTTTGCTCCTAGTCCCCAGGCGTCCTTGCGGAGGGCTTAGGGGCCGGTGGGGTGCACGCTGCCAAGCCCTCCAGCCGTGAGAGCTCTGTCATAGGGAAGGGAATGGCAAGTGCAGGGCTCCTCCAGCGCTCGCTTGGCCGCCCAGACTCAGCACAGCACGGAGAGCACCAGGCTTCCCAGGGCCCCTGGCTGTGGTCTGCAGCCCCACACACCCGAAGGCTGACTCCGTGAGCGCCCAGAAGGTGCCTGACAGACGTCATTTCCCGAGTGCTCTCCCCACCAGCAGAGACGTGTGCAGGTGGTTGGGGCCTGCCCCTGCGTGTCTGGGCTGCCGCCCACAGCCTCCGCTCAGGGGAAGCAGCCCCTGTGCCAAGACCTGCAGGAGGCGCGGGGCGTCCCTGCCTGGAAGCCAAGTGCACAGTCCGCTTGGAAGCGAGCCTCCTTGGGAAGAGTCGAGGGAGCCAAGCCGCGTGCAGCTGCAATCCCTGCTTGGGCCGAGCCGAGTGTGCCTCCAGGACGGCAGAGCTCCAGCTCTGCTCCGAGGCCGGATCTAGTCAAGTGCCTTGCGCGAGGCTGCTCTGCCCTGGGCGAGACTTGCCCAGGCTTGCCTCGCTGCTAGGCTTGCTGCCCAGGAAGGAGCAGGCTGTGCGATGCTGGGAGAGGCCACTGGCGCCTTCCTGGCCTCAGCTCCACTCCTGCCTTGCCTTTGCATCTAGGCCCCGGGCGTCCTTGGGGAAGGCTTAGGAGCCGGTGGCTTGCACACCGCCAAGCCCTCCAGCAGGGAGGCCTCTCGTAGAGGGGAGGGGAGGGCAAGTGCAGGGCTCCTCCAGCGGGTGCTTGGCCGCCCAGACTCAGCGCCGCACGGAGAGCACAAGGCTCCCAGGTCCGCTGGCTGTGGTCTGCAGCCCCACACTCCCGGAGGCTGACTCCGTGGGCGCCCAGAAGGTGCCTGACAGACGTCATGTCCCTAGCGCTCTGCTCCCCGGCAGAGACGTGTGCAGGTGGTGGGGCCTGCCCCTGCGTGTCTGGGCTCCCGCCGGCAGCCCCAGCTCCAGGGAAGCATCCCCTGAGCCAAGACCTGTAGGAGGCGCGGGGCGCCCCCGCCTGGAAGCCTAGTGCACAGCAGGCGGGAAGCGAGCCTCCTCGGGAGAAGAGGAGGCAGCCCAGCTGCGTGCGTCTGCACTCACTCCTTGGGCGGAGCCCAGTGAGCCTCCAGTACGGCAGAGCTCCAGCTCTGCTCAGAGGCCCGATCTGGCAGAGTTGCTGGCGTGAGGCTGCTCTGCCCTGGGCGAGCCTTGCCCAGACGTGCCTCGCTGCTAGGCTTCCTGCCCGGGAAGGAGCAGGCTGCGCCAGACAGGCAGACGCTCCTGGCGCCTTCCTGGCCTCAGCTCCACTCCTGCCTTGCCTTTGCTCCTAGTCCCCAGGCGTCCTTGCGGAGGGCTTAGGGGCCGGTGGGGTGCACGCTGCCAAGCCCTCCAGCCGTGAGAGCTCTGTCATAGGGAAGGGAATGACAAGTGCAGGGCTCCTCCAGCGCTCGCTTGGCCGCCCAGACTCAGCACAGCACGGAGAGCACCAGGCTTCCCAGGGCCCCTGGCTGTGGTCTGCAGCCCCACACACCCGAAGGCTGACTCCGTGAGCGCCCAGAAGGTGCCTGACAGACGTCATTTCCCGAGTGCTCTCCCCACCAGCAGAGACGTGTGCAGGTGGTTGGGGCCTGCCCCTGCGTGTCTGGGCTGCCGCCCACAGCCTCCGCTCAGGGGAAGCAGCCCCTGTGCCAAGACCTGCAGGAGGCGCGGGGCGTCCCTGCCTGGAAGCCAAGTGCACAGTCCGCTTGGAAGCGAGCCTCCTTGGGAAGAGTCGAGGGAGCCAAGCCGCGTGCAGCTGCAATCCCTGCTTGGGCCGAGCCGAGTGTGCCTCCAGGACGGCAGAGCTCCAGCTCTGCTCCGAGGCCGGATCTAGTCAAGTGCCTTGCGCGAGGCTGCTCTGCCCTGGGCGAGACTTGCCCAGGCTTGCCTCGCTGCTAGGCTTGCTGCCCAGGAAGGAGCAGGCTGTGCGATGCTGGGAGAGGCCACTGGCGCCTTCCTGGCCTCAGCTCCACTCCTGCCTTGCCTTTGCATCTAGGCCCCGGGCGTCCTTGGGGAAGGCTTAGGAGCCGGTGGCTTGCACACCGCCAAGCCCTCCAGCAGGGAGGCCTCTCGTAGAGGGGAGGGGAGGGCAAGTGCAGGGCTCCTCCAGCGGGTGCTTGGCCGCCCAGACTCAGCGCCGCACGGAGAGCACAAGGCTCCCAGGTCCGCTGGCTGTGGTCTGCAGCCCCACACTCCCGGAGGCTGACTCCGTGGGCGCCCAGAAGGTGCCTGACAGACGTCATGTCCCTAGCGCTCTGCTCCCCGGCAGAGACGTGTGCAGGTGGTGGGGCCTGCCCCTGCGTGTCTGGGCTCCCGCCGGCAGCCCCAGCTCCAGGGAAGCATCCCCTGAGCCAAGACCTGTAGGAGGCGCGGGGCGCCCCCGCCTGGAAGCCTAGTGCACAGCAGGCGGGAAGCGAGCCTCCTCGGGAGAAGAGGAGGCAGCCCAGCTGCGTGCGTCTGCACTCACTCCTTGGGCGGAGCCCAGTGAGCCTCCAGTACGGCAGAGCTCCAGCTCTGCTCAGAGGCCCGATCTGGCAGAGTTGCTGGCGTGAGGCTGCTCTGCCCTGGGCGAGCCTTGCCCAGACGTGCCTCGCTGCTAGGCTTCCTGCCCGGGAAGGAGCAGGCTGCGCCAGACAGGCAGACGCTCCTGGCGCCTTCCTGGCCTCAGCTCCACTCCTGCCTTGCCTTTGCTCCTAGTCCCCAGGCGTCCTTGCGGAGGGCTTAGGGGCCGGTGGGGTGCACGCTGCCAAGCCCTCCAGCCGTGAGAGCTCTGTCATAGGGAAGGGAATGACAAGTGCAGGGCTCCTCCAGCGCTCGCTTGGCCGCCCAGACTCAGCACAGCACGGAGAGCACCAGGCTTCCCAGGGCCCCTGGCTGTGGTCTGCAGCCCCACACACCCGGAGGCTGACTCCGTGAGCGCCCAGAAGGTGCCTGACAGACGTCATTTCCCGAGTGCTCTCCCCACCAGCAGAGACGTGTGCAGGTGGTTGGGGCCTGCCCCTGCGTGTCTGGGCTGCCGCCCACAGCCTCCGCTCAGGGGAAGCAGCCCCTGTGCCAAGACCTGCAGGAGGCGCGGGGCGTCCCTGCCTGGAAGCCAAGTGCACAGTCCGCTTGGAAGCGAGCCTCCTTGGGAAGAGTCGAGGGAGCCAAGCCGCGTGCAGCTGCAATCCCTGCTTGGGCCGAGCCGAGTGTGCCTCCAGGACGGCAGAGCTCCAGCTCTGCTCCGAGGCCGGATCTAGTCAAGTGCCTTGCGCGAGGCTGCTCTGCCCTGGGCGAGACTTGCCCAGGCTTGCCTCGCTGCTAGGCTTGCTGCCCAGGAAGGAGCAGGCTGTGCGATGCTGGGAGAGGCCACTGGCGCCTTCCTGGCCTCAGCTCCACTCCTGCCTTGCCTTTGCATCTAGGCCCCGGGCGTCCTTGGGGAAGGCTTAGGAGCCGGTGGCTTGCACACCGCCAAGCCCTCCAGCAGGGAGGCCTCTCGTAGAGGGGAGGGGAGGGCAAGTGCAGGGCTCCTCCAGCGGGTGCTTGGCCGCCCAGACTCAGCGCCGCACGGAGAGCACAAGGCTCCCAGGTCCCCTGGCTGTGGTCTGCAGCCCCACACTCCCGGAGGCTGACTCCGTGGGCGCCCAGAAGGTGCCTGACAGACGTCATGTCCCTAGCGCTCTGCTCCCCAGCAGAGACGTGTGCAGGTGGTGGGGCCTGCCCCTGCGTGTCTGGGCTCCCGCCGGCAGCCCCAGCTCCAGGGAAGCAGCCCCTGAGCCAAGACCTGTAGGAGGCGCGGGGCGCCCCCGCCTGGAAGCCTAGTGCACAGCATGCGGGAAGCGAGCCTCCTCGGGAGAAGAGGAGGCAGCCCAGCTGCGTGCGTCTGCACTCACTCCTTGGGCGGAGCCCAGTGAGCCTCCAGTACGGCAGAGCTCCAGCTCTGCTCAGAGGCCCGATCTGGCAGAGTTGCTGGCGTGAGGCTGCTCTGCCCTGGGCGAGCCTTGCCCAGACGTGCCTCGCTGCTAGGCTTCCTGCCCGGGAAGGAGCAGGCTGCGCCAGACAGGCAGACGCTCCTGGCGCCTTCCTGGCCTCAGCTCCACTCCTGCCTTGCCTTTGCTCCTAGTCCCCAGGCGTCCTTGCGGAGGGCTTAGGGGCCGGTGGGGTGCACGCTGCCAAGCCCTCCAGCCGTGAGAGCTCTGTCATAGGGAAGGGAATGACAAGTGCAGGGCTCCTCCAGCGCTCGCTTGGCCGCCCAGACTCAGCACAGCACGGAGAGCACCAGGCTTCCCAGGGCCCCTGGCTGTGGTCTGCAGCCCCACACACCCGAAGGCTGACTCCGTGAGCGCCCAGAAGGTGCCTGACAGACGTCATTTCCCGAGTGCTCTCCCCACCAGCAGAGACGTGTGCAGGTGGTTGGGGCCTGCCCCTGCGTGTCTGGGCTGCCGCCCACAGCCTCCGCTCAGGGGAAGCAGCCCCTGTGCCAAGACCTGCAGGAGGCGCGGGGCGTCCCTGCCTGGAAGCCAAGTGCACAGTCCGCTTGGAAGCGAGCCTCCTTGGGAAGAGTCGAGGGAGCCAAGCCGCGTGCAGCTGCAATCCCTGCTTGGGCCGAGCCGA
This sequence comes from Budorcas taxicolor, assembly GCF_023091745.1. NCBI lineage: Eukaryota > Metazoa > Chordata > Mammalia > Artiodactyla > Bovidae > Budorcas > Budorcas taxicolor. Next base: position 103,960 of record NW_026291665.1, read on the forward strand.
GTGTGCCTCCAGGACGGCAGAGCTCCAGCTCTGCTCCGAGGCCGGATCTAGTCAAGTGCCTTGCGCGAGGCTGCTCTGCCCTGGGCGAGACTTGCCCAGGCTTGCCTCGCTGCTAGGCTTGCTGCCCAGGAAGGAGCAGGCTGTGCGATGCTGGGAGAGGCCACTGGCGCCTTCCTGGCCTCAGCTCCACTCCTGCCTTGCCTTTGCATCTAGGCCCCGGGCGTCCTTGGGGAAGGCTTAGGAGCCGGTGGCTTGCACACTGCCAAGCCCTCCAGAGGTGAGGCCTCTGGTAGCGGGGAGGGGAGGGCAAGTGCAGGGCTCCTCCAGCGGTTGCTTGGCCGCCCAGACTCAGCGCCGCACGGAGAGCACAAGGCTCCCAGGTCCGCTGGCTGTGGTCTGCAGCCCCACACTCCCGGAGGCTGACTCCGTGGGCGCCCAGAAGGTGCCTGACAGACGTCATGTCCCTAGCGCTCTGCTCCCCGGCAGAGACGTGTGCAGGTGGTGGGGCCTGCCCCTGCGTGTCTGGGCTCCCGCCGGCAGCCCCAGCTCCAGGGAAGCATCCCCTGAGCCAAGACCTGTAGGAGGCGCGGGGCGCCCCCGCCTGGAAGCCTAGTGCACAGCAGGCGGGAAGCGAGCCTCCTCGGGAGAAGAGGAGGCAGCCCAGCTGCGTGCGTCTGCACTCACTCCTTGGGCGGAGCCCAGTGAGCCTCCAGTACGGCAGAGCTCCAGCTCTGCTCAGAGGCCCGATCTGGCAGAGTTGCTGGCGTGAGGCTGCTCTGCCCTGGGCGAGCCTTGCCCAGACGTGCCTCGCTGCTAGGCTTCCTGCCCGGGAAGGAGCAGGCTGCGCCAGACAGGCAGACGCTCCTGGCGCCTTCCTGGCCTCAGCTCCACTCCTGCCTTGCCTTTGCTCCTAGTCCCCAGGCGTCCTTGCGGAGGGCTTAGGGGCCGGTGGGGTGCACGCTGCCAAGCCCTCCAGCCGTGAGAGCTCTGTCATAGGGAAGGGAATGACAAGTGCAGGGCTCCTCCAGCGCTCGCTTGGCCGCCCAGACTCAGCACAGCACGGAGAGCACCAGGCTTCCCAGGGCCCCTGGCTGTGGTCTGCAGCCCCACACACCCGGAGGCTGACTCCGTGAGCGCCCAGAAGGTGCCTGACAGACGTCATTTCCCGAGTGCTCTCCCCACCAGCAGAGACGTGTGCAGGTGGTTGGGGCCTGCCCCTGCGTGTCTGGGCTGCCGCCCACAGCCTCCGCTCAGGGGAAGCAGCCCCTGTGCCAAGACCTGCAGGAGGCGCGGGGCGTCCCTGCCTGGAAGCCAAGTGCACAGTCCGCTTGGAAGCGAGCCTCCTTGGGAAGAGTCGAGGGAGCCAAGCCGCGTGCAGCTGCAATCCCTGCTTGGGCCGAGCCGAGTGTGCCTCCAGGACGGCAGAGCTCCAGCTCTGCTCCGAGGCCGGATCTAGTCAAGTGCCTTGCGCGAGGCTGCTCTGCCCTGGGCGAGACTTGCCCAGGCTTGCCTCGCTGCTAGGCTTGCTGCCCAGGAAGGAGCAGGCTGTGCGATGCTGGGAGAGGCCACTGGCGCCTTCCTGGCCTCAGCTCCACTCCTGCCTTGCCTTTGCATCTAGGCCCCGGGCGTCCTTGGGGAAGGCTTAGGAGCCGGTGGCTTGCACACCGCCAAGCCCTCCAGCAGGGAGGCCTCTCGTAGAGGGGAGGGGAGGGCAAGTGCAGGGCTCCTCCAGCGGGTGCTTGGCCGCCCAGACTCAGCGCCGCACGGAGAGCACAAGGCTCCCAGGTCCCCTGGCTGTGGTCTGCAGCCCCACACTCCCGGAGGCTGACTCCGTGGGCGCCCAGAAGGTGCCTGACAGACGTCATGTCCCTAGCGCTCTGCTCCCCAGCAGAGACGTGTGCAGGTGGTGGGGCCTGCCCCTGCGTGTCTGGGCTCCCGCCGGCAGCCCCAGCTCCAGGGAAGCAGCCCCTGAGCCAAGACCTGTAGGAGGCGCGGGGCGCCCCCGCCTGGAAGCCTAGTGCACAGCAGGCGGGAAGCGAGCCTCCTCGGGAGAAGAGGAGGCAGCCCAGCTGCGTGCGTCTGCACTCACTCCTTGGGCGGAGCCCAGTGAGCCTCCAGTACGGCAGAGCTCCAGCTCTGCTCAGAGGCCCGATCTGGCAGAGTTGCTGGCGTGAGGCTGCTCTGCCCTGGGCGAGCCTTGCCCAGACGTGCCTCGCTGCTAGGCTTCCTGCCCGGGAAGGAGCAGGCTGCGCCAGACAGGCAGACGCTCCTGGCGCCTTCCTGGCCTCAGCTCCACTCCTGCCTTGCCTTTGCTCCTAGTCCCCAGGCGTCCTTGCGGAGGGCTTAGGGGCCGGTGGGGTGCACGCTGCCAAGCCCTCCAGCCGTGAGAGCTCTGTCATAGGGAAGGGAATGACAAGTGCAGGGCTCCTCCAGCGCTCGCTTGGCCGCCCAGACTCAGCACAGCACGGAGAGCACCAGGCTTCCCAGGGCCCCTGGCTGTGGTCTGCAGCCCCACACACCCGAAGGCTGACTCCGTGAGCGCCCAGAAGGTGCCTGACAGACGTCATTTCCCGAGTGCTCTCCCCACCAGCAGAGACGTGTGCAGGTGGTTGGGGCCTGCCCCTGCGTGTCTGGGCTGCCGCCCACAGCCTCCGCTCAGGGGAAGCAGCCCCTGTGCCAAGACCTGCAGGAGGCGCGGGGCGTCCCTGCCTGGAAGCCAAGTGCACAGTCCGCTTGGAAGCGAGCCTCCTTGGGAAGAGTCGAGGGAGCCAAGCCGCGTGCAGCTGCAATCCCTGCTTGGGCCGAGCCGAGTGTGCCTCCAGGACGGCAGAGCTCCAGCTCTGCTCCGAGGCCGGATCTAGTCAAGTGCCTTGCGCGAGGCTGCTCTGCCCTGGGCGAGACTTGCCCAGGCTTGCCTCGCTGCTAGGCTTGCTGCCCAGGAAGGAGCAGGCTGTGCGATGCTGGGAGAGGCCACTGGCGCCTTCCTGGCCTCAGCTCCACTCCTGCCTTGCCTTTGCATCTAGGCCCCGGGCGTCCTTGGGGAAGGCTTAGGAGCCGGTGGCTTGCACACTGCCAAGCCCTCCAGAGGTGAGGCCTCTGGTAGCGGGGAGGGGAGGGCAAGTGCAGGGCTCCTCCAGCGGTTGCTTGGCCGCCCAGACTCAGCGCCGCACGGAGAGCACAAGGCTCCCAGGTCCGCTGGCTGTGGTCTGCAGCCCCACACTCCCGGAGGCTGACTCCGTGGGCGCCCAGAAGGTGCCTGACAGACGTCATGTCCCTAGCGCTCTGCTCCCCGGCAGAGACGTGTGCAGGTGGTGGGGCCTGCCCCTGCGTGTCTGGGCTCCCGCCGGCAGCCCCAGCTCCAGGGAAGCATCCCCTGAGCCAAGACCTGTAGGAGGCGCGGGGCGCCCCCGCCTGGAAGCCTAGTGCACAGCAGGCGGGAAGCGAGCCTCCTCGGGAGAAGAGGAGGCAGCCCAGCTGCGTGCGTCTGCACTCACTCCTTGGGCGGAGCCCAGTGAGCCTCCAGTACGGCAGAGCTCCAGCTCTGCTCAGAGGCCCGATCTGGCAGAGTTGCTGGCGTGAGGCTGCTCTGCCCTGGGCGAGCCTTGCCCAGACGTGCCTCGCTGCTAGGCTTCCTGCCCGGGAAGGAGCAGGCTGCGCCAGACAGGCAGACGCTCCTGGCGCCTTCCTGGCCTCAGCTCCACTCCTGCCTTGCCTTTGCTCCTAGTCCCCAGGCGTCCTTGCGGAGGGCTTAGGGGCCGGTGGGGTGCACGCTGCCAAGCCCTCCAGCCGTGAGAGCTCTGTCATAGGGAAGGGAATGACAAGTGCAGGGCTCCTCCAGCGCTCGCTTGGCCGCCCAGACTCAGCACAGCACGGAGAGCACCAGGCTTCCCAGGGCCCCTGGCTGTGGTCTGCAGCCCCACACACCCGGAGGCTGACTCCGTGAGCGCCCAGAAGGTGCCTGACAGACGTCATTTCCCGAGTGCTCTCCCCACCAGCAGAGACGTGTGCAGGTGGTTGGGGCCTGCCCCTGCGTGTCTGGGCTGCCGCCCACAGCCTCCGCTCAGGGGAAGCAGCCCCTGTGCCAAGACCTGCAGGAGGCGCGGGGCGTCCCTGCCTGGAAGCCAAGTGCACAGTCCGCTTGGAAGCGAGCCTCCTTGGGAAGAGTCGAGGGAGCCAAGCCGCGTGCAGCTGCAATCCCTGCTTGGGCCGAGCCGAGTGTGCCTCCAGGACGGCAGAGCTCCAGCTCTGCTCCGAGGCCGGATCTAGTCAAGTGCCTTGCGCGAGGCTGCTCTGCCCTGGGCGAGACTTGCCCAGGCTTGCCTCGCTGCTAGGCTTGCTGCCCAGGAAGGAGCAGGCTGTGCGATGCTGGGAGAGGCCACTGGCGCCTTCCTGGCCTCAGCTCCACTCCTGCCTTGCCTTTGCATCTAGGCCCCGGGCGTCCTTGGGGAAGGCTTAGGAGCCGGTGGCTTGCACACCGCCAAGCCCTCCAGCAGGGAGGCCTCTCGTAGAGGGGAGGGGAGGGCAAGTGCAGGGCTCCTCCAGCGGGTGCTTGGCCGCCCAGACTCAGCGCCGCACGGAGAGCACAAGGCTCCCAGGTCCCCTGGCTGTGGTCTGCAGCCCCACACTCCCGGAGGCTGACTCCGTGGGCGCCCAGAAGGTGCCTGACAGACGTCATGTCCCTAGCGCTCTGCTCCCCAGCAGAGACGTGTGCAGGTGGTGGGGCCTGCCCCTGCGTGTCTGGGCTCCCGCCGGCAGCCCCAGCTCCAGGGAAGCAGCCCCTGAGCCAAGACCTGTAGGAGGCGCGGGGCGCCCCCGCCTGGAAGCCTAGTGCACAGCAGGCGGGAAGCGAGCCTCCTCGGGAGAAGAGGAGGCAGCCCAGCTGCGTGCGTCTGCACTCACTCCTTGGGCGGAGCCCAGTGAGCCTCCAGTACGGCAGAGCTCCAGCTCTGCTCAGAGGCCCGATCTGGCAGAGTTGCTGGCGTGAGGCTGCTCTGCCCTGGGCGAGCCTTGCCCAGACGTGCCTCGCTGCTAGGCTTCCTGCCCGGGAAGGAGCAGGCTGCGCCAGACAGGCAGACGCTCCTGGCGCCTTCCTGGCCTCAGCTCCACTCCTGCCTTGCCTTTGCTCCTAGTCCCCAGGCGTCCTTGCGGAGGGCTTAGGGGCCGGTGGGGTGCACGCTGCCAAGCCCTCCAGCCGTGAGAGCTCTGTCATAGGGAAGGGAATGACAAGTGCAGGGCTCCTCCAGCGCTCGCTTGGCCGCCCAGACTCAGCACAGCACGGAGAGCACCAGGCTTCCCAGGGCCCCTGGCTGTGGTCTGCAGCCCCACACACCCGAAGGCTGACTCCGTGAGCGCCCAGAAGGTGCCTGACAGACGTCATTTCCCGAGTGCTCTCCCCACCAGCAGAGACGTGTGCAGGTGGTTGGGGCCTGCCCCTGCGTGTCTGGGCTGCCGCCCACAGCCTCCGCTCAGGGGAAGCAGCCCCTGTGCCAAGACCTGCAGGAGGCGCGGGGCGTCCCTGCCTGGAAGCCAAGTGCACAGTCCGCTTGGAAGCGAGCCTCCTTGGGAAGAGTCGAGGGAGCCAAGCCGCGTGCAGCTGCAATCCCTGCTTGGGCCGAGCCGAGTGTGCCTCCAGGACGGCAGAGCTCCAGCTCTGCTCCGAGGCCGGATCTAGTCAAGTGCCTTGCGCGAGGCTGCTCTGCCCTGGGCGAGACTTGCCCAGGCTTGCCTCGCTGCTAGGCTTGCTGCCCAGGAAGGAGCAGGCTGTGCGATGCTGGGAGAGGCCACTGGCGCCTTCCTGGCCTCAGCTCCACTCCTGCCTTGCCTTTGCATCTAGGCCCCGGGCGTCCTTGGGGAAGGCTTAGGAGCCGGTGGCTTGCACACTGCCAAGCCCTCCAGAGGTGAGGCCTCTGGTAGCGGGGAGGGGAGGGCAAGTGCAGGGCTCCTCCAGCGGTTGCTTGGCCGCCCAGACTCAGCGCCGCACGGAGAGCACAAGGCTCCCAGGTCCGCTGGCTGTGGTCTGCAGCCCCACACTCCCGGAGGCTGACTCCGTGGGCGCCCAGAAGGTGCCTGACAGACGTCATGTCCCTAGCGCTCTGCTCCCCGGCAGAGACGTGTGCAGGTGGTGGGGCCTGCCCCTGCGTGTCTGGGCTCCCGCCGGCAGCCCCAGCTCCAGGGAAGCATCCCCTGAGCCAAGACCTGTAGGAGGCGCGGGGCGCCCCCGCCTGGAAGCCTAGTGCACAGCAGGCGGGAAGCGAGCCTCCTCGGGAGAAGAGGAGGCAGCCCAGCTGCGTGCGTCTGCACTCACTCCTTGGGCGGAGCCCAGTGAGCCTCCAGTACGGCAGAGCTCCAGCTCTGCTCAGAGGCCCGATCTGGCAGAGTTGCTGGCGTGAGGCTGCTCTGCCCTGGGCGAGCCTTGCCCAGACGTGCCTCGCTGCTAGGCTTCCTGCCCGGGAAGGAGCAGGCTGCGCCAGACAGGCAGACGCTCCTGGCGCCTTCCTGGCCTCAGCTCCACTCCTGCCTTGCCTTTGCTCCTAGTCCCCAGGCGTCCTTGCGGAGGGCTTAGGGGCCGGTGGGGTGCACGCTGCCAAGCCCTCCAGCCGTGAGAGCTCTGTCATAGGGAAGGGAATGACAAGTGCAGGGCTCCTCCAGCGCTCGCTTGGCCGCCCAGACTCAGCACAGCACGGAGAGCACCAGGCTTCCCAGGGCCCCTGGCTGTGGTCTGCAGCCCCACACACCCGGAGGCTGACTCCGTGAGCGCCCAGAAGGTGCCTGACAGACGTCATTTCCCGAGTGCTCTCCCCACCAGCAGAGACGTGTGCAGGTGGTTGGGGCCTGCCCCTGCGTGTCTGGGCTGCCGCCCACAGCCTCCGCTCAGGGGAAGCAGCCCCTGTGCCAAGACCTGCAGGAGGCGCGGGGCGTCCCTGCCTGGAAGCCAAGTGCACAGTCCGCTTGGAAGCGAGCCTCCTTGGGAAGAGTCGAGGGAGCCAAGCCGCGTGCAGCTGCAATCCCTGCTTGGGCCGAGCCGAGTGTGCCTCCAGGACGGCAGAGCTCCAGCTCTGCTCCGAGGCCGGATCTAGTCAAGTGCCTTGCGCGAGGCTGCTCTGCCCTGGGCGAGACTTGCCCAGGCTTGCCTCGCTGCTAGGCTTGCTGCCCAGGAAGGAGCAGGCTGTGCGATGCTGGGAGAGGCCACTGGCGCCTTCCTGGCCTCAGCTCCACTCCTGCCTTGCCTTTGCATCTAGGCCCCGGGCGTCCTTGGGGAAGGCTTAGGAGCCGGTGGCTTGCACACCGCCAAGCCCTCCAGCAGGGAGGCCTCTCGTAGAGGGGAGGGGAGGGCAAGTGCAGGGCTCCTCCAGCGGGTGCTTGGCCGCCCAGACTCAGCGCCGCACGGAGAGCACAAGGCTCCCAGGTCCGCTGGCTGTGGTCTGCAGCCCCACACTCCCGGAGGCTGACTCCGTGGGCGCCCAGAAGGTGCCTGACAGACGTCATGTCCCTAGCGCTCTGCTCCCCGGCAGAGACGTGTGCAGGTGGTGGGGCCTGCCCCTGCGTGTCTGGGCTCCCGCCGGCAGCCCCAGCTCCAGGGAAGCATCCCCTGAGCCAAGACCTGTAGGAGGCGCGGGGCGCCCCCGCCTGGAAGCCTAGTGCACAGCAGGCGGGAAGCGAGCCTCCTCGGGAGAAGAGGAGGCAGCCCAGCTGCGTGCGTCTGCACTCACTCCTTGGGCGGAGCCCAGTGAGCCTCCAGTACGGCAGAGCTCCAGCTCTGCTCAGAGGCCCGATCTGGCAGAGTTGCTGGCGTGAGGCTGCTCTGCCCTGGGCGAGCCTTGCCCAGACGTGCCTCGCTGCTAGGCTTCCTGCCCGGGAAGGAGCAGGCTGCGCCAGACAGGCAGACGCTCCTGGCGCCTTCCTGGCCTCAGCTCCACTCCTGCCTTGCCTTTGCTCCTAGTCCCCAGGCGTCCTTGCGGAGGGCTTAGGGGCCGGTGGGGTGCACGCTGCCAAGCCCTCCAGCCGTGAGAGCTCTGTCATAGGGAAGGGAATGACAAGTGCAGGGCTCCTCCAGCGCTCGCTTGGCCGCCCAGACTCAGCACAGCACGGAGAGCACCAGGCTTCCCAGGGCCCCTGGCTGTGGTCTGCAGCCCCACACACCCGGAGGCTGACTCCGTGAGCGCCCAGAAGGTGCCTGACAGACGTCATTTCCCGAGTGCTCTCCCCACCAGCAGAGACGTGTGCAGGTGGTTGGGGCCTGCCCCTGCGTGTCTGGGCTGCCGCCCACAGCCTCCGCTCAGGGGAAGCAGCCCCTGTGCCAAGACCTGCAGGAGGCGCGGGGCGTCCCTGCCTGGAAGCCAAGTGCACAGTCCGCTTGGAAGCGAGCCTCCTTGGGAAGAGTCGAGGGAGCCAAGCCGCGTGCAGCTGCAATCCCTGCTTGGGCCGAGCCGAGTGTGCCTCCAGGACGGCAGAGCTCCAGCTCTGCTCCGAGGCCGGATCTAGTCAAGTGCCTTGCGCGAGGCTGCTCTGCCCTGGGCGAGACTTGCCCAGGCTTGCCTCGCTGCTAGGCTTGCTGCCCAGGAAGGAGCAGGCTGTGCGATGCTGGGAGAGGCCACTGGCGCCTTCCTGGCCTCAGCTCCACTCCTGCCTTGCCTTTGCATCTAGGCCCCGGGCGTCCTTGGGGAAGGCTTAGGAGCCGGTGGCTTGCACACCGCCAAGCCCTCCAGCAGGGAGGCCTCTCGTAGAGGGGAGGGGAGGGCAAGTGCAGGGCTCCTCCAGCGGGTGCTTGGCCGCCCAGACTCAGCGCCGCACGGAGAGCACAAGGCTCCCAGGTCCCCTGGCTGTGGTCTGCAGCCCCACACTCCCGGAGGCTGACTCCGTGGGCGCCCAGAAGGTGCCTGACAGACGTCATGTCCCTAGCGCTCTGCTCCCCAGCAGAGACGTGTGCAGGTGGTGGGGCCTGCCCCTGCGTGTCTGGGCTCCCGCCGGCAGCCCCAGCTCCAGGGAAGCAGCCCCTGAGCCAAGACCTGTAGGAGGCGCGGGGAGCCCCCGCCTGGAAGCCTAGTGCACAGCATGCGGGAAGCGAGCCTCCTCGGGAGAAGAGGAGGCAGCCCAGCTGCGTGCGTCTGCACTCACTCCTTGGGCGGAGCCCAGTGAGCCTCCAGTACGGCAGAGCTCCAGCTCTGCTCAGAGGCCCGATCTGGCAGAGTTGCTGGCGTGAGGCTGCTCTGCCCTGGGCGAGCCTTGCCCAGACGTGCCTCGCTGCTAGGCTTCCTGCCCGGGAAGGAGCAGGCTGCGCCAGACAGGCAGACGCTCCTGGCGCCTTCCTGGCCTCAGCTCCACTCCTGCCTTGCCTTTGCTCCTAGTCCCCAGGCGTCCTTGCGGAGGGCTTAGGGGCCGGTGGGGTGCACGCTGCCAAGCCCTCCAGCCGTGAGAGCTCTGTCATAGGGAAGGGAATGACAAGTGCAGGGCTCCTCCAGCGCTCGCTTGGCCGCCCAGACTCAGCACAGCACGGAGAGCACCAGGCTTCCCAGGGCCCCTGGCTGTGGTCTGCAGCCCCACACACCCGAAGGCTGACTCCGTGAGCGCCCAGAAGGTGCCTGACAGACGTCATTTCCCGAGTGCTCTCCCCACCAGCAGAGACGTGTGCAGGTGGTTGGGGCCTGCCCCTGCGTGTCTGGGCTGCCGCCCACAGCCTCCGCTCAGGGGAAGCAGCCCCTGTGCCAAGACCTGCAGGAGGCGCGGGGCGTCCCTGCCTGGAAGCCAAGTGCACAGTCCGCTTGGAAGCGAGCCTCCTTGGGAAGAGTCGAGGGAGCCAAGCCGCGTGCAGCTGCAAGCCCTGCTTGGGCCGAGCCGAGTGTGCCTCCAGGACGGCAGAGCTCCAGCTCTGCTCAGAGGCCGGATCTAGTCAAGTGCCTTGCGCGAGGCTGCTCTGCCCAGGGCGAGACTTGCCCAGGCTTGCCTCGCTGCTAGGCTTGCTGCCCAGGAAGGAGCAGGCTGTGCGATGCTGGGAGAGGCCACTGGCGCCTTCCTGGCCTCAGCTCCACTCCTGCCTTGCCTTTGCATCTAGGCCCCGGGCGTCCTTGGGGAAGGCTTAGGAGCCGGTGGCTTGCACACTGCCCAGCCCTGCAGCAGTGAGGCCTCTCGTAGAGGGGAGGGGAGGGCAAGTGCAGGGCTCCTCCAGCGGTTGCTTGGCCGCCCAGACTCAGCGCCGCACGGAGAGCACAAGGCTCCCAGGTCCCCTGGCTTTGGTCTGCATTCCCACACTCCCGGAGGCTGACTCCGTGGGCGCCCAGAAGGTGCCTGACAGACGTCATGCCCCTAGCGCTCTGCTCCCCGGCAGAGACGTGTGCAGGTGGTGGGGCCTGCCTCTGCGTGTCTGGGCTCCCGCCGGCAGCCCCAGCCCCAGGGAAGCAGCCCCTGAGCCAAGACCTGTAGGAGGCGCGGGGCGCCCCCGCCTGGAAGCCTAGTGCACAGCATGCGGGAAGCGAGCCTCCTCGGGAGAAGAGGAGGCAGCCCAGCTGCGTGCGTCTGCACTCACTCCTTGGGCGGAGCCCAGTGAGCCTCCAGTACGGCAGAGCTCCAGCTCTGCTCAGAGGCCCGATCTGGCAGAGTTGCTGGCGTGAGGCTGCTCTGCCCTGGGCGAGCCTTGCCCAGACGTGCCTCGCTGCTAGGCTTCCTGCCCGGGAAGGAGCAGGCTGCGCCAGACAGGCAGACGCTCCTGGCGCCTTCCTGGCCTCAGCTCCACTCCTGCCTTGCCTTTGCACCTAGTCCCCAGGCGTCCTTGCGGAGGGCTGAGGGGCCGGTGGGGTGCACGCTGCCAAGCCCTCCAGCCGTGAGAGCTCTGTCATAGGGAAGGGAATGGCAAGTGCAGGGCTCCTCCAGCGCTCGCTTGGCCGCCCAGACTCAGCACAGCACGGAGAGCACCAGGCTTCCCAGGGCCCCTGGCTGTGGTCTGCAGCCCCACACACCCGGAGGCTGACTCCGTGAGCGCCCAGAAGGTGCCTGACAGACGTCATTTCCCGAGTGCTCTCCCCACCAGCAGAGACGTGTGCAGGTGGTTGGGGCCTGCCCCTGCGTGTCTGGGCTGCCGCCCACAGCCTCCGCTCAGGGGAAGCAGCCCCTGTGCCAAGACCTGCAGGAGGCGCGGGGCGTCCCTGCCTGGAAGCCAAGTGCACAGTCCGCTTGAAAGCGAGCCTCCTTGGGAAGAGTCGAGGGAGCCAAGCCGCGTGCAGCTGCAATCCCTGCTTGGGCCGAGCCGAGTGTGCCTCCAGGACGGCAGAGCTCCAGCTCTGCTCCGAGGCCGGATCTAGTCAAGTGCCTTGCGCGAGGCTGCTCTGCCCTGGGCGAGACTTGCCCAGGCTTGCCTCGCTGCTAGGCTTGCTGCCCGGGAAGGAGCAGGCTGTGCGATGCTGGGAGAGGCCACTGGCGCCTTCCTGGCCTCAGCTCCACTCCTGCCTTGCCTTTGCATCTAGGCCCCGGGCGTCCTTGGGGAAGGCTTAGGAGCCGGTGGCTTGCACACTGCCAAGCCCTCCAGAGGTGAGGCCTCTCGTAGAGGGGAGGGGAGGGCAAGTGCAGGGCTCCTCCAGCGGGTGCTTGGCCGCCCAGACTCAGCGCCGCACGGAGAGCACAAGGCTCCCAGGTCCGCTGGCTGTGGTCTGCAGCCCCACACTCCCGGAGGCTGACTCCGTGGGCGCCCAGAAGGTGCCTGACAGACGTCATGTCCCTAGCGCTCTGCTCCCCGGCAGAGACGTGTGCAGGTGGTGGGGCCTGCCCCTGCGTGTCTGGGCTCCCGCCGGCAGCCCCAGCTCCAGGGAAGCATCCCCTGAGCCAAGACCTGTAGGAGGCGCGGGGCGCCCCCGCCTGGAAGCCTAGTGCACAGCAGGCGGGAAGCGAGCCTCCTCGGGAGAAGAGGAGGCAGCCCAGCTGCGTGCGTCTGCACTCACTCCTTGGGCGGAGCCCAGTGAGCCTCCAGTACGGCAGAGCTCCAGCTCTGCTCAGAGGCCCGATCTGGCAGAGTTGCTGGCGTGAGGCTGCTCTGCCCTGGGCGAGCCTTGCCCAGACGTGCCTCGCTGCTAGGCTTCCTGCCCGGGAAGGAGCAGGCTGCGCCAGACAGGCAGACGCTCCTGGCGCCTTCCTGGCCTCAGCTCCACTCCTGCCTTGCCTTTGCACCTAGTCCCCAGGCGTCCTTGCGGAGGGCTGAGGGGCCGGTGGGGTGCATGCTGCCAAGCCCTCCAGCCGTGAGAGCTCTGTCATAGGGAAGGGAATGGCAAGTGCAGGGCTCCTCCAGCGCTCGCTTGGCCGCCCAGACTCAGCACAGCACGGAGAGCACCAGGCTTCCCAGGGCCCCTGGCTGTGGTCTGCAGCCCCACACACCCGGAGGCTGACTCCGTGAGCGCCCAGAAGGTGCCTGACAGACGTCATTTCCCGAGTGCTCTCCCCACCAGCAGAGACGTGTGCAGGTGGTTGGGGCCTGCCCCTGCGTGTCTGGGCTGCCGCCCACAGCCTCCGCTCAGGGGAAGCAGCCCCTGTGCCAAGACCTGCAGGAGGCGCGGGGCGTCCCTGCCTGGAAGCCAAGTGCACAGTCCGCTTGAAAGCGAGCCTCCTTGGGAAGAGTCGAGGGAGCCAAGCCGCGTGCAGCTGCAATCCCTGCTTGGGCCGAGCCGAGTGTGCCTCCAGGACGGCAGAGCTCCAGCTCTGCTCCGAGGCCGGATCTAGTCAAGTGCCTTGCGCGAGGCTGCTCTGCCCTGGGCGAGACTTGCCCAGGCTTGCCTCGCTGCTAGGCTTGCTGCCCAGGAAGGAGCAGGCTGTGCGATGCTGGGAGAGGCCACTGGCGCCTTCCTGGCCTCAGCTCCACTCCTGCCTTGCCTTTGCATCTAGGCCCCGGGCGTCCTTGGGGAAGGCTTAGGAGCCGGTGGCTTGCACACCGCCAAGCCCTCCAGCAGGGAGGCCTCTCGTAGAGGGGAGGGGAGGGCAAGTGCAGGGCTCCTCCAGCGGGTGCTTGGCCGCCCAGACTCAGCGCCGCACGGAGAGCACAAGGCTCCCAGGTCCGCTGGCTGTGGTCTGCAGCCCCACACTCCCGGAGGCTGACTCCGTGGGCGCCCAGAAGGTGCCTGACAGACGTCATGTCCCTAGCGCTCTGCTCCCCGGCAGAGACGTGTGCAGGTGGTGGGGCCTGCCCCTGCGTGTCTGGGCTCCCGCCGGCAGCCCCAGCTCCAGGGAAGCATCCCCTGAGCCAAGACCTGTAGGAGGCGCGGGGCGCCCCCGCCTGGAAGCCTAGTGCACAGCAGGCGGGAAGCGAGCCTCCTCGGGAGAAGAGGAGGCAGCCCAGCTGCGTGCGTCTGCACTCACTCCTTGGGCGGAGCCCAGTGAGCCTCCAGTACGGCAGAGCTCCAGCTCTGCTCAGAGGCCCGATCTGGCAGAGTTGCTGGCGTGAGGCTGCTCTGCCCTGGGCGAGCCTTGCCCAGACGTGCCTCGCTGCTAGGCTTCCTGCCCGGGAAGGAGCAGGCTGCGCCAGACAGGCAGACGCTCCTGGCGCCTTCCTGGCCTCAGCTCCACTCCTGCCTTGCCTTTGCTCCTAGTCCCCAGGCGTCCTTGCGGAGGGCTTAGGGGCCGGTGGGGTGCACGCTGCCAAGCCCTCCAGCCGTGAGAGCTCTGTCATAGGGAAGGGAATGGCAAGTGCAGGGCTCCTCCAGCGCTCGCTTGGCCGCCCAGACTCAGCACAGCACGGAGAGCACCAGGCTTCCCAGGGCCCCTGGCTGTGGTCTGCAGCCCCACACACCCGAAGGCTGACTCCGTGAGCGCCCAGAAGGTGCCTGACAGACGTCATTTCCCGAGTGCTCTCCCCACCAGCAGAGACGTGTGCAGGTGGTTGGGGCCTGCCCCTGCGTGTCTGGGCTGCCGCCCACAGCCTCCGCTCAGGGGAAGCAGCCCCTGTGCCAAGACCTGCAGGAGGCGCGGGGCGTCCCTGCCTGGAAGCCAAGTGCACAGTCCGCTTGGAAGCGAGCCTCCTTGGGAAGAGTCGAGGGAGCCAAGCCGCGTGCAGCTGCAATCCCTGCTTGGGCCGAGCCGAGTGTGCCTCCAGGACGGCAGAGCTCCAGCTCTGCTCCGAGGCCGGATCTAGTCAAGTGCCTTGCGCGAGGCTGCTCTGCCCTGGGCGAGACTTGCCCAGGCTTGCCTCGCTGCTAGGCTTGCTGCCCAGGAAGGAGCAGGCTGTGCGATGCTGGGAGAGGCCACTGGCGCCTTCCTGGCCTCAGCTCCACTCCTGCCTTGCCTTTGCATCTAGGCCCCGGGCGTCCTTGGGGAAGGCTTAGGAGCCGGTGGCTTGCACACCGCCAAGCCCTCCAGCAGGGAGGCCTCTCGTAGAGGGGAGGGGAGGGCAAGTGCAGGGCTCCTCCAGCGGGTGCTTGGCCGCCCAGACTCAGCGCCGCACGGAGAGCACAAGGCTCCCAGGTCCGCTGGCTGTGGTCTGCAGCCCCACACTCCCGGAGGCTGACTCCGTGGGCGCCCAGAAGGTGCCTGACAGACGTCATGTCCCTAGCGCTCTGCTCCCCGGCAGAGACGTGTGCAGGTGGTGGGGCCTGCCCCTGCGTGTCTGGGCTCCCGCCGGCAGCCCCAGCTCCAGGGAAGCATCCCCTGAGCCAAGACCTGTAGGAGGCGCGGGGCGCCCCCGCCTGGAAGCCTAGTGCACAGCAGGCGGGAAGCGAGCCTCCTCGGGAGAAGAGGAGGCAGCCCAGCTGCGTGCGTCTGCACTCACTCCTTGGGCGGAGCCCAGTGAGCCTCCAGTACGGCAGAGCTCCAGCTCTGCTCAGAGGCCCGATCTGGCAGAGTTGCTGGCGTGAGGCTGCTCTGCCCTGGGCGAGCCTTGCCCAGACGTGCCTCGCTGCTAGGCTTCCTGCCCGGGAAGGAGCAGGCTGCGCCAGACAGGCAGACGCTCCTGGCGCCTTCCTGGCCTCAGCTCCACTCCTGCCTTGCCTTTGCTCCTAGTCCCCAGGCGTCCTTGCGGAGGGCTTAGGGGCCGGTGGGGTGCACGCTGCCAAGCCCTCCAGCCGTGAGAGCTCTGTCATAGGGAAGGGAATGACAAGTGCAGGGCTCCTCCAGCGCTCGCTTGGCCGCCCAGACTCAGCACAGCACGGAGAGCACCAGGCTTCCCAGGGCCCCTGGCTGTGGTCTGCAGCCCCACACACCCGAAGGCTGACTCCGTGAGCGCCCAGAAGGTGCCTGACAGACGTCATTTCCCGAGTGCTCTCCCCACCAGCAGAGACGTGTGCAGGTGGTTGGGGCCTGCCCCTGCGTGTCTGGGCTGCCGCCCACAGCCTCCGCTCAGGGGAAGCAGCCCCTGTGCCAAGACCTGCAGGAGGCGCGGGGCGTCCCTGCCTGGAAGCCAAGTGCACAGTCCGCTTGGAAGCGAGCCTCCTTGGGAAGAGTCGAGGGAGCCAAGCCGCGTGCAGCTGCAATCCCTGCTTGGGCCGAGCCGAGTGTGCCTCCAGGACGGCAGAGCTCCAGCTCTGCTCCGAGGCCGGATCTAGTCAAGTGCCTTGCGCGAGGCTGCTCTGCCCTGGGCGAGACTTGCCCAGGCTTGCCTCGCTGCTAGGCTTGCTGCCCAGGAAGGAGCAGGCTGTGCGATGCTGGGAGAGGCCACTGGCGCCTTCCTGGCCTCAGCTCCACTCCTGCCTTGCCTTTGCATCTAGGCCCCGGGCGTCCTTGGGGAAGGCTTAGGAGCCGGTGGCTTGCACACCGCCAAGCCCTCCAGCAGGGAGGCCTCTCGTAGAGGGGAGGGGAGGGCAAGTGCAGGGCTCCTCCAGCGGGTGCTTGGCCGCCCAGACTCAGCGCCGCACGGAGAGCACAAGGCTCCCAGGTCCGCTGGCTGTGGTCTGCAGCCCCACACTCCCGGAGGCTGACTCCGTGGGCGCCCAGAAGGTGCCTGACAGACGTCATGTCCCTAGCGCTCTGCTCCCCGGCAGAGACGTGTGCAGGTGGTGGGGCCTGCCCCTGCGTGTCTGGGCTCCCGCCGGCAGCCCCAGCTCCAGGGAAGCATCCCTGAGCCAAGACCTGTAGGAGGCGCGGGGCGCCCCCGCCTGGAAGCCTAGTGCACAGCAGGCGGGAAGCGAGCCTCCTCGGGAGAAGAGGAGGCAGCCCAGCTGCGTGCGTCTGCACTCACTCCTTGGGCGGAGCCCAGTGAGCCTCCAGTACGGCAGAGCTCCAGCTCTGCTCAGAGGCCCGATCTGGCAGAGTTGCTGGCGTGAGGCTGCTCTGCCCTGGGCGAGCCTTGCCCAGACGTGCCTCGCTGCTAGGCTTCCTGCCCGGGAAGGAGCAGGCTGCGCCAGACAGGCAGACGCTCCTGGCGCCTTCCTGGCCTCAGCTCCACTCCTGCCTTGCCTTTGCTCCTAGTCCCCAGGCGTCCTTGCGGAGGGCTTAGGGGCCGGTGGGGTGCACGCTGCCAAGCCCTCCAGCCGTGAGAGCTCTGTCATAGGGAAGGGAATGACAAGTGCAGGGCTCCTCCAGCGCTCGCTTGGCCGCCCAGACTCAGCACAGCACGGAGAGCACCAGGCTTCCCAGGGCCCCTGGCTGTGGTCTGCAGCCCCACACACCCGGAGGCTGACTCCGTGAGCGCCCAGAAGGTGCCTGACAGACGTCATTTCCCGAGTGCTCTCCCCACCAGCAGAGACGTGTGCAGGTGGTTGGGGCCTGCCCCTGCGTGTCTGGGCTGCCGCCCACAGCCTCCGCTCAGGGGAAGCAGCCCCTGTGCCAAGACCTGCAGGAGGCGCGGGGCGTCCCTGCCTGGAAGCCAAGTGCACAGTCCGCTTGGAAGCGAGCCTCCTTGGGAAGAGTCGAGGGAGCCAAGCCGCGTGCAGCTGCAATCCCTGCTTGGGCCGAGCCGAGTGTGCCTCCAGGACGGCAGAGCTCCAGCTCTGCTCCGAGGCCGGATCTAGTCAAGTGCCTTGCGCGAGGCTGCTCTGCCCTGGGCGAGACTTGCCCAGGCTTGCCTCGCTGCTAGGCTTGCTGCCCAGGAAGGAGCAGGCTGTGCGATGCTGGGAGAGGCCACTGGCGCCTTCCTGGCCTCAGCTCCACTCCTGCCTTGCCTTTGCATCTAGGCCCCGGGCGTCCTTGGGGAAGGCTTAGGAGCCGGTGGCTTGCACACCGCCAAGCCCTCCAGCAGGGAGGCCTCTCGTAGAGGGGAGGGGAGGGCAAGTGCAGGGCTCCTCCAGCGGGTGCTTGGCCGCCCAGACTCAGCGCCGCACGGAGAGCACAAGGCTCCCAGGTCCCCTGGCTGTGGTCTGCAGCCCCACACTCCCGGAGGCTGACTCCGTGGGCGCCCAGAAGGTGCCTGACAGACGTCATGTCCCTAGCGCTCTGCTCCCCAGCAGAGACGTGTGCAGGTGGTGGGGCCTGCCCCTGCGTGTCTGGGCTCCCGCCGGCAGCCCCAGCTCCAGGGAAGCAGCCCCTGAGCCAAGACTGTAGGAGGCGCGGGGCGCCCCCGCCTGGAAGCCTAGTGCACAGCATGCGGGAAGCGAGCCTCCTCGGGAGAAGAGGAGGCAGCCCAGCTGCGTGCGTCTGCACTCACTCCTTGGGCGGAGCCCAGTGAGCCTCCAGTACGGCAGAGCTCCAGCTCTGCTCAGAGGCCCGATCTGGCAGAGTTGCTGGCGTGAGGCTGCTCTGCCCTGGGCGAGCCTTGCCCAGACGTGCCTCGCTGCTAGGCTTCCTGCCCGGGAAGGAGCAGGCTGCGCCAGACAGGCAGACGCTCCTGGCGCCTTCCTGGCCTCAGCTCCACTCCTGCCTTGCCTTTGCTCCTAGTCCCCAGGCGTCCTTGCGGAGGGCTTAGGGGCCGGTGGGGTGCACGCTGCCAAGCCCTCCAGCCGTGAGAGCTCTGTCATAGGGAAGGGAATGACAAGTGCAGGGCTCCTCCAGCGCTCGCTTGGCCGCCCAGACTCAGCACAGCACGGAGAGCACCAGGCTTCCCCAGGGCCCCTGGCTGTGGTCTGCAGCCCCACACACCCGAAGGCTGACTCCGTGAGCGCCCAGAAGGTGCCTGACAGACGTCATTTCCCGAGTGCTCTCCCCACCAGCAGAGACGTGTGCAGGTGGTTGGGGCCTGCCCCTGCGTGTCTGGGCTGCCGCCCACAGCCTCCGCTCAGGGAAGCAGCCCCTGTGCCAAGACCTGCAGGAGGCGCGGGGCGTCCCTGCCTGGAAGCCAAGTGCACAGTCCGCTTGGAAGCGAGCCTCCTTGGGAAGAGTCGAGGGAGCCAAGCCGCGTGCAGCTGCAATCCCTGCTTGGGCCGAGCCGAGTGTGTGCCTCCAGGACGGCAGAGCTCCAGCTCTGCTCCGAGGCCGGATCTAGTCAAGTGCCTTGCGCGAGGCTGCTCTGCCCTGGGCGAGACTTGCCCAGGCTTGCCTCGCTGCTAGGCTTGCTGCCCAGGAAGGAGCAGGCTGTGCGATGCTGGGAGAGGCCACTGGCGCCTTCCTGGCCTCAGCTCCACTCCTGCCTTGCCTTTGCATCTAGGCCCCGGGCGTCCCTTGGGGAAGGCTTAGGAGCCGGTGGCTTGCACACTGCCAAGCCCTCCAGAGGTGAGGCCTCTGGTAGCGGGGAGGGGAGGGCAAGTGCAGGGCTCCTCCAGCGGTTGCTTGGCCGCCCAGACTCAGCGCCGCACGGAGAGCACAAGGCTCCCAGGTCCGCTGGCTGTGGTCTGCAGCCCCACACTCCCGGAGGCTGACTCCGTGGGCGCCCAGAAGGTGCCTGACAGACGTCATGTCCCTAGCGCTCTGCTCCCCGGCAGAGACGTGTGCAGGTGGTGGGGCCTGCCCCTGCGTGTCTGGGCTCCCGCCGGCAGCCCCAGCTCCAGGGAAGCATCCCCTGAGCCAAGACCTGTAGGAGGCGCGGGGCGCCCCCGCCTGGAAGCCTAGTGCACAGCAGGCGGGAAGCGAGCCTCCTCGGGAGAAGAGGAGGCAGCCCAGCTGCGTGCGTCTGCACTCACTCCTTGGGCGGAGCCCAGTGAGCCTCCAGTACGGCAGAGCTCCAGCTCTGCTCAGAGGCCCGATCTGGCAGAGTTGCTGGCGTGAGGCTGCTCTGCCCTGGGCGAGCCTTGCCCAGACGTGCCTCGCTGCTAGGCTTCCTGCCCGGGAAGGAGCAGGCTGCGCCAGACAGGCAGACGCTCCTGGCGCCTTCCTGGCCTCAGCTCCACTCCTGCCTTGCCTTTGCTCCTAGTCCCCAGGCGTCCTTGCGGAGGGCTTAGGGGCCGGTGGGGTGCACGCTGCCAAGCCCTCCAGCCGTGAGAGCTCTGTCATAGGGAAGGGAATGACAAGTGCAGGGCTCCTCCAGCGCTCGCTTGGCCGCCCAGACTCAGCACAGCACGGAGAGCACCAGGCTTCCCAGGGCCCCTGGCTGTGGTCTGCAGCCCCACACACCCGGAGGCTGACTCCGTGAGCGCCCAGAAGGTGCCTGACAGACGTCATTTCCCGAGTGCTCTCCCCACCAGCAGAGACGTGTGCAGGTGGTTGGGGCCTGCCCCTGCGTGTCTGGGCTGCCGCCCACAGCCTCCGCTCAGGGGAAGCAGCCCCTGTGCCAAGACCTGCAGGAGGCGCGGGGCGTCCCTGCCTGGAAGCCAAGTGCACAGTCCGCTTGGAAGCGAGCCTCCTTGGGAAGAGTCGAGGGAGCCAAGCCGCGTGCAGCTGCAATCCCTGCTTGGGCCGAGCCGAGTGTGCCTCCAGGACGGCAGAGCTCCAGCTCTGCTCCGAGGCCGGATCTAGTCAAGTGCCTTGCGCGAGGCTGCTCTGCCCTGGGCGAGACTTGCCCAGGCTTGCCTCGCTGCTAGGCTTGCTGCCCAGGAAGGAGCAGGCTGTGCGATGCTGGGAGAGGCCACTGGCGCCTTCCTGGCCTCAGCTCCACTCCTGCCTTGCCTTTGCATCTAGGCCCCGGGCGTCCTTGGGGAAGGCTTAGGAGCCGGTGGCTTGCACACCGCCAAGCCCTCCAGCAGGGAGGCCTCTCGTAGAGGGGAGGGGAGGGCAAGTGCAGGGCTCCTCCAGCGGGTGCTTGGCCGCCCAGACTCAGCGCCGCACGGAGAGCACAAGGCTCCCAGGTCCCCTGGCTGTGGTCTGCAGCCCCACACTCCCGGAGGCTGACTCCGTGGGCGCCCAGAAGGTGCCTGACAGACGTCATGTCCCTAGCGCTCTGCTCCCCAGCAGAGACGTGTGCAGGTGGTGGGGCCTGCCCCTGCGTGTCTGGGCTCCCGCCGGCAGCCCCAGCTCCAGGGAAGCAGCCCCTGAGCCAAGACCTGTAGGAGGCGCGGGGCGCCCCCGCCTGGAAGCCTAGTGCACAGCAGGCGGGAAGCGAGCCTCCTCGGGAGAAGAGGAGGCAGCCCAGCTGCGTGCGTCTGCACTCACTCCTTGGGCGGAGCCCAGTGAGCCTCCAGTACGGCAGAGCTCCAGCTCTGCTCAGAGGCCCGATCTGGCAGAGTTGCTGGCGTGAGGCTGCTCTGCCCTGGGCGAGCCTTGCCCAGACGTGCCTCGCTGCTAGGCTTCCTGCCCGGGAAGGAGCAGGCTGCGCCAGACAGGCAGACGCTCCTGGCGCCTTCCTGGCCTCAGCTCCACTCCTGCCTTGCCTTTGCTCCTAGTCCCCAGGCGTCCTTGCGGAGGGCTTAGGGGCCGGTGGGGTGCACGCTGCCAAGCCCTCCAGCCGTGAGAGCTCTGTCATAGGGAAGGGAATGACAAGTGCAGGGCTCCTCCAGCGCTCGCTTGGCCGCCCAGACTCAGCACAGCACGGAGAGCACCAGGCTTCCCAGGGCCCCTGGCTGTGGTCTGCAGCCCCACACACCCGAAGGCTGACTCCGTGAGCGCCCAGAAGGTGCCTGACAGACGTCATTTCCCGAGTGCTCTCCCCACCAGCAGAGACGTGTGCAGGTGGTTGGGGCCTGCCCCTGCGTGTCTGGGCTGCCGCCCACAGCCTCCGCTCAGGGGAAGCAGCCCCTGTGCCAAGACCTGCAGGAGGCGCGGGGCGTCCCTGCCTGGAAGCCAAGTGCACAGTCCGCTTGGAAGCGAGCCTCCTTGGGAAGAGTCGAGGGAGCCAAGCCGCGTGCAGCTGCAATCCCTGCTTGGGCCGAGCCGAGTGTGCCTCCAGGACGGCAGAGCTCCAGCTCTGCTCCGAGGCCGGATCTAGTCAAGTGCCTTGCGCGAGGCTGCTCTGCCCTGGGCGAGACTTGCCCAGGCTTGCCTCGCTGCTAGGCTTGCTGCCCAGGAAGGAGCAGGCTGTGCGATGCTGGGAGAGGCCACTGGCGCCTTCCTGGCCTCAGCTCCACTCCTGCCTTGCCTTTGCATCTAGGCCCCGGGCGTCCTTGGGGAAGGCTTAGGAGCCGGTGGCTTGCACACTGCCAAGCCCTCCAGAGGTGAGGCCTCTGGTAGCGGGGAGGGGAGGGCAAGTGCAGGGCTCCTCCAGCGGTTGCTTGGCCGCCCAGACTCAGCGCCGCACGGAGAGCACAAGGCTCCCAGGTCCGCTGGCTGTGGTCTGCAGCCCCACACTCCCGGAGGCTGACTCCGTGGGCGCCCAGAAGGTGCCTGACAGACGTCATGTCCCTAGCGCTCTGCTCCCCGGCAGAGACGTGTGCAGGTGGTGGGGCCTGCCCCTGCGTGTCTGGGCTCCCGCCGGCAGCCCCAGCTCCAGGGAAGCATCCCCTGAGCCAAGACCTGTAGGAGGCGCGGGGCGCCCCCGCCTGGAAGCCTAGTGCACAGCAGGCGGGAAGCGAGCCTCCTCGGGAGAAGAGGAGGCAGCCCAGCTGCGTGCGTCTGCACTCACTCCTTGGGCGGAGCCCAGTGAGCCTCCAGTACGGCAGAGCTCCAGCTCTGCTCAGAGGCCCGATCTGGCAGAGTTGCTGGCGTGAGGCTGCTCTGCCCTGGGCGAGCCTTGCCCAGACGTGCCTCGCTGCTAGGCTTCCTGCCCGGGAAGGAGCAGGCTGCGCCAGACAGGCAGACGCTCCTGGCGCCTTCCTGGCCTCAGCTCCACTCCTGCCTTGCCTTTGCTCCTAGTCCCCAGGCGTCCTTGCGGAGGGCTTAGGGGCCGGTGGGGTGCACGCTGCCAAGCCCTCCAGCCGTGAGAGCTCTGTCATAGGGAAGGGAATGACAAGTGCAGGGCTCCTCCAGCGCTCGCTTGGCCGCCCAGACTCAGCACAGCACGGAGAGCACCAGGCTTCCCAGGGCCCCTGGCTGTGGTCTGCAGCCCCACACACCCGGAGGCTGACTCCGTGAGCGCCCAGAAGGTGCCTGACAGACGTCATTTCCCGAGTGCTCTCCCCACCAGCAGAGACGTGTGCAGGTGGTTGGGGCCTGCCCCTGCGTGTCTGGGCTGCCGCCCACAGCCTCCGCTCAGGGGAAGCAGCCCCTGTGCCAAGACCTGCAGGAGGCGCGGGGCGTCCCTGCCTGGAAGCCAAGTGCACAGTCCGCTTGGAAGCGAGCCTCCTTGGGAAGAGTCGAGGGAGCCAAGCCGCGTGCAGCTGCAATCCCTGCTTGGGCCGAGCCGAGTGTGCCTCCAGGACGGCAGAGCTCCAGCTCTGCTCCGAGGCCGGATCTAGTCAAGTGCCTTGCGCGAGGCTGCTCTGCCCTGGGCGAGACTTGCCCAGGCTTGCCTCGCTGCTAGGCTTGCTGCCCAGGAAGGAGCAGGCTGTGCGATGCTGGGAGAGGCCACTGGCGCCTTCCTGGCCTCAGCTCCACTCCTGCCTTGCCTTTGCATCTAGGCCCCGGGCGTCCTTGGGGAAGGCTTAGGAGCCGGTGGCTTGCACACCGCCAAGCCCTCCAGCAGGGAGGCCTCTCGTAGAGGGGAGGGGAGGGCAAGTGCAGGGCTCCTCCAGCGGGTGCTTGGCCGCCCAGACTCAGCGCCGCACGGAGAGCACAAGGCTCCCAGGTCCCCTGGCTGTGGTCTGCAGCCCCACACTCCCGGAGGCTGACTCCGTGGGCGCCCAGAAGGTGCCTGACAGACGTCATGTCCCTAGCGCTCTGCTCCCCAGCAGAGACGTGTGCAGGTGGTGGGGCCTGCCCCTGCGTGTCTGGGCTCCCGCCGGCAGCCCCAGCTCCAGGGAAGCAGCCCCTGAGCCAAGACCTGTAGGAGGCGCGGGGCGCCCCCGCCTGGAAGCCTAGTGCACAGCAGGCGGGAAGCGAGCCTCCTCGGGAGAAGAGGAGGCAGCCCAGCTGCGTGCGTCTGCACTCACTCCTTGGGCGGAGCCCAGTGAGCCTCCAGTACGGCAGAGCTCCAGCTCTGCTCAGAGGCCCGATCTGGCAGAGTTGCTGGCGTGAGGCTGCTCTGCCCTGGGCGAGCCTTGCCCAGACGTGCCTCGCTGCTAGGCTTCCTGCCCGGGAAGGAGCAGGCTGCGCCAGACAGGCAGACGCTCCTGGCGCCTTCCTGGCCTCAGCTCCACTCCTGCCTTGCCTTTGCTCCTAGTCCCCAGGCGTCCTTGCGGAGGGCTTAGGGGCCGGTGGGGTGCACGCTGCCAAGCCCTCCAGCCGTGAGAGCTCTGTCATAGGGAAGGGAATGACAAGTGCAGGGCTCCTCCAGCGCTCGCTTGGCCGCCCAGACTCAGCACAGCACGGAGAGCACCAGGCTTCCCAGGGCCCCTGGCTGTGGTCTGCAGCCCCACACACCCGAAGGCTGACTCCGTGAGCGCCCAGAAGGTGCCTGACAGACGTCATTTCCCGAGTGCTCTCCCCACCAGCAGAGACGTGTGCAGGTGGTTGGGGCCTGCCCCTGCGTGTCTGGGCTGCCGCCCACAGCCTCCGCTCAGGGGAAGCAGCCCCTGTGCCAAGACCTGCAGGAGGCGCGGGGCGTCCCTGCCTGGAAGCCAAGTGCACAGTCCGCTTGGAAGCGAGCCTCCTTGGGAAGAGTCGAGGGAGCCAAGCCGCGTGCAGCTGCAATCCCTGCTTGGGCCGAGCCGAGTGTGCCTCCAGGACGGCAGAGCTCCAGCTCTGCTCCGAGGCCGGATCTAGTCAAGTGCCTTGCGCGAGGCTGCTCTGCCCTGGGCGAGACTTGCCCAGGCTTGCCTCGCTGCTAGGCTTGCTGCCCAGGAAGGAGCAGGCTGTGCGATGCTGGGAGAGGCCACTGGCGCCTTCCTGGCCTCAGCTCCACTCCTGCCTTGCCTTTGCATCTAGGCCCCGGGCGTCCTTGGGGAAGGCTTAGGAGCCGGTGGCTTGCACACTGCCAAGCCCTCCAGAGGTGAGGCCTCTGGTAGCGGGGAGGGGAGGGCAAGTGCAGGGCTCCTCCAGCGGTTGCTTGGCCGCCCAGACTCAGCGCCGCACGGAGAGCACAAGGCTCCCAGGTCCGCTGGCTGTGGTCTGCAGCCCCACACTCCCGGAGGCTGACTCCGTGGGCGCCCAGAAGGTGCCTGACAGACGTCATGTCCCTAGCGCTCTGCTCCCCGGCAGAGACGTGTGCAGGTGGTGGGGCCTGCCCCTGCGTGTCTGGGCTCCCGCCGGCAGCCCCAGCTCCAGGGAAGCATCCCCTGAGCCAAGACCTGTAGGAGGCGCGGGGCGCCCCCGCCTGGAAGCCTAGTGCACAGCAGGCGGGAAGCGAGCCTCCTCGGGAGAAGAGGAGGCAGCCCAGCTGCGTGCGTCTGCACTCACTCCTTGGGCGGAGCCCAGTGAGCCTCCAGTACGGCAGAGCTCCAGCTCTGCTCAGAGGCCCGATCTGGCAGAGTTGCTGGCGTGAGGCTGCTCTGCCCTGGGCGAGCCTTGCCCAGACGTGCCTCGCTGCTAGGCTTCCTGCCCGGGAAGGAGCAGGCTGCGCCAGACAGGCAGACGCTCCTGGCGCCTTCCTGGCCTCAGCTCCACTCCTGCCTTGCCTTTGCTCCTAGTCCCCAGGCGTCCTTGCGGAGGGCTTAGGGGCCGGTGGGGTGCACGCTGCCAAGCCCTCCAGCCGTGAGAGCTCTGTCATAGGGAAGGGAATGACAAGTGCAGGGCTCCTCCAGCGCTCGCTTGGCCGCCCAGACTCAGCACAGCACGGAGAGCACCAGGCTTCCCAGGGCCCCTGGCTGTGGTCTGCAGCCCCACACACCCGGAGGCTGACTCCGTGAGCGCCCAGAAGGTGCCTGACAGACGTCATTTCCCGAGTGCTCTCCCCACCAGCAGAGACGTGTGCAGGTGGTTGGGGCCTGCCCCTGCGTGTCTGGGCTGCCGCCCACAGCCTCCGCTCAGGGGAAGCAGCCCCTGTGCCAAGACCTGCAGGAGGCGCGGGGCGTCCCTGCCTGGAAGCCAAGTGCACAGTCCGCTTGGAAGCGAGCCTCCTTGGGAAGAGTCGAGGGAGCCAAGCCGCGTGCAGCTGCAATCCCTGCTTGGGCCGAGCCGAGTGTGCCTCCAGGACGGCAGAGCTCCAGCTCTGCTCCGAGGCCGGATCTAGTCAAGTGCCTTGCGCGAGGCTGCTCTGCCCTGGGCGAGACTTGCCCAGGCTTGCCTCGCTGCTAGGCTTGCTGCCCAGGAAGGAGCAGGCTGTGCGATGCTGGGAGAGGCCACTGGCGCCTTCCTGGCCTCAGCTCCACTCCTGCCTTGCCTTTGCATCTAGGCCCCGGGCGTCCTTGGGGAAGGCTTAGGAGCCGGTGGCTTGCACACCGCCAAGCCCTCCAGCAGGGAGGCCTCTCGTAGAGGGGAGGGGAGGGCAAGTGCAGGGCTCCTCCAGCGGGTGCTTGGCCGCCCAGACTCAGCGCCGCACGGAGAGCACAAGGCTCCCAGGTCCGCTGGCTGTGGTCTGCAGCCCCACACTCCCGGAGGCTGACTCCGTGGGCGCCCAGAAGGTGCCTGACAGACGTCATGTCCCTAGCGCTCTGCTCCCCGGCAGAGACGTGTGCAGGTGGTGGGGCCTGCCCCTGCGTGTCTGGGCTCCCGCCGGCAGCCCCAGCTCCAGGGAAGCATCCCCTGAGCCAAGACCTGTAGGAGGCGCGGGGCGCCCCCGCCTGGAAGCCTAGTGCACAGCAGGCGGGAAGCGAGCCTCCTCGGGAGAAGAGGAGGCAGCCCAGCTGCGTGCGTCTGCACTCACTCCTTGGGCGGAGCCCAGTGAGCCTCCAGTACGGCAGAGCTCCAGCTCTGCTCAGAGGCCCGATCTGGCAGAGTTGCTGGCGTGAGGCTGCTCTGCCCTGGGCGAGCCTTGCCCAGACGTGCCTCGCTGCTAGGCTTCCTGCCCGGGAAGGAGCAGGCTGCGCCAGACAGGCAGACGCTCCTGGCGCCTTCCTGGCCTCAGCTCCACTCCTGCCTTGCCTTTGCTCCTAGTCCCCAGGCGTCCTTGCGGAGGGCTTAGGGGCCGGTGGGGTGCACGCTGCCAAGCCCTCCAGCCGTGAGAGCTCTGTCATAGGGAAGGGAATGACAAGTGCAGGGCTCCTCCAGCGCTCGCTTGGCCGCCCAGACTCAGCACAGCACGGAGAGCACCAGGCTTCCCAGGGCCCCTGGCTGTGGTCTGCAGCCCCACACACCCGGAGGCTGACTCCGTGAGCGCCCAGAAGGTGCCTGACAGACGTCATTTCCCGAGTGCTCTCCCCACCAGCAGAGACGTGTGCAGGTGGTTGGGGCCTGCCCCTGCGTGTCTGGGCTGCCGCCCACAGCCTCCGCTCAGGGGAAGCAGCCCCTGTGCCAAGACCTGCAGGAGGCGCGGGGCGTCCCTGCCTGGAAGCCAAGTGCACAGTCCGCTTGGAAGCGAGCCTCCTTGGGAAGAGTCGAGGGAGCCAAGCCGCGTGCAGCTGCAATCCCTGCTTGGGCCGAGCCGAGTGTGCCTCCAGGACGGCAGAGCTCCAGCTCTGCTCCGAGGCCGGATCTAGTCAAGTGCCTTGCGCGAGGCTGCTCTGCCCTGGGCGAGACTTGCCCAGGCTTGCCTCGCTGCTAGGCTTGCTGCCCAGGAAGGAGCAGGCTGTGCGATGCTGGGAGAGGCCACTGGCGCCTTCCTGGCCTCAGCTCCACTCCTGCCTTGCCTTTGCATCTAGGCCCCGGGCGTCCTTGGGGAAGGCTTAGGAGCCGGTGGCTTGCACACCGCCAAGCCCTCCAGCAGGGAGGCCTCTCGTAGAGGGGAGGGGAGGGCAAGTGCAGGGCTCCTCCAGCGGGTGCTTGGCCGCCCAGACTCAGCGCCGCACGGAGAGCACAAGGCTCCCAGGTCCCCTGGCTGTGGTCTGCAGCCCCACACTCCCGGAGGCTGACTCCGTGGGCGCCCAGAAGGTGCCTGACAGACGTCATGTCCCTAGCGCTCTGCTCCCCAGCAGAGACGTGTGCAGGTGGTGGGGCCTGCCCCTGCGTGTCTGGGCTCCCGCCGGCAGCCCCAGCTCCAGGGAAGCAGCCCCTGAGCCAAGACCTGTAGGAGGCGCGGGGCGCCCCCGCCTGGAAGCCTAGTGCACAGCATGCGGGAAGCGAGCCTCCTCGGGAGAAGAGGAGGCAGCCCAGCTGCGTGCGTCTGCACTCACTCCTTGGGCGGAGCCCAGTGAGCCTCCAGTACGGCAGAGCTCCAGCTCTGCTCAGAGGCCCGATCTGGCAGAGTTGCTGGCGTGAGGCTGCTCTGCCCTGGGCGAGCCTTGCCCAGACGTGCCTCGCTGCTAGGCTTCCTGCCCGGGAAGGAGCAGGCTGCGCCAGACAGGCAGACGCTCCTGGCGCCTTCCTGGCCTCAGCTCCACTCCTGCCTTGCCTTTGCTCCTAGTCCCCAGGCGTCCTTGCGGAGGGCTTAGGGGCCGGTGGGGTGCACGCTGCCAAGCCCTCCAGCCGTGAGAGCTCTGTCATAGGGAAGGGAATGACAAGTGCAGGGCTCCTCCAGCGCTCGCTTGGCCGCCCAGACTCAGCACAGCACGGAGAGCACCAGGCTTCCCAGGGCCCCTGGCTGTGGTCTGCAGCCCCACACACCCGAAGGCTGACTCCGTGAGCGCCCAGAAGGTGCCTGACAGACGTCATTTCCCGAGTGCTCTCCCCACCAGCAGAGACGTGTGCAGGTGGTTGGGGCCTGCCCCTGCGTGTCTGGGCTGCCGCCCACAGCCTCCGCTCAGGGGAAGCAGCCCCTGTGCCAAGACCTGCAGGAGGCGCGGGGCGTCCCTGCCTGGAAGCCAAGTGCACAGTCCGCTTGGAAGCGAGCCTCCTTGGGAAGAGTCGAGGGAGCCAAGCCGCGTGCAGCTGCAAGCCCTGCTTGGGCCGAGCCGAGTGTGCCTCCAGGACGGCAGAGCTCCAGCTCTGCTCAGAGGCCGGATCTAGTCAAGTGCCTTGCGCGAGGCTGCTCTGCCCAGGGCGAGACTTGCCCAGGCTTGCCTCGCTGCTAGGCTTGCTGCCCAGGAAGGAGCAGGCTGTGCGATGCTGGGAGAGGCCACTGGCGCCTTCCTGGCCTCAGCTCCACTCCTGCCTTGCCTTTGCATCTAGGCCCCGGGCGTCCTTGGGGAAGGCTTAGGAGCCGGTGGCTTGCACACTGCCCAGCCCTGCAGCAGTGAGGCCTCTCGTAGAGGGGAGGGGAGGGCAAGTGCAGGGCTCCTCCAGCGGTTGCTTGGCCGCCCAGACTCAGCGCCGCACGGAGAGCACAAGGCTCCCAGGTCCCCTGGCTTTGGTCTGCATTCCCACACTCCCGGAGGCTGACTCCGTGGGCGCCCAGAAGGTGCCTGACAGACGTCATGCCCCTAGCGCTCTGCTCCCCGGCAGAGACGTGTGCAGGTGGTGGGGCCTGCCTCTGCGTGTCTGGGCTCCCGCCGGCAGCCCCAGCCCCAGGGAAGCAGCCCCTGAGCCAAGACCTGTAGGAGGCGCGGGGCGCCCCCGCCTGGAAGCCTAGTGCACAGCATGCGGGAAGCGAGCCTCCTCGGGAGAAGAGGAGGCAGCCCAGCTGCGTGCGTCTGCACTCACTCCTTGGGCGGAGCCCAGTGAGCCTCCAGTACGGCAGAGCTCCAGCTCTGCTCAGAGGCCCGATCTGGCAGAGTTGCTGGCGTGAGGCTGCTCTGCCCTGGGCGAGCCTTGCCCAGACGTGCCTCGCTGCTAGGCTTCCTGCCCGGGAAGGAGCAGGCTGCGCCAGACAGGCAGACGCTCCTGGCGCCTTCCTGGCCTCAGCTCCACTCCTGCCTTGCCTTTGCACCTAGTCCCCAGGCGTCCTTGCGGAGGGCTGAGGGGCCGGTGGGGTGCACGCTGCCAAGCCCTCCAGCCGTGAGAGCTCTGTCATAGGGAAGGGAATGGCAAGTGCAGGGCTCCTCCAGCGCTCGCTTGGCCGCCCAGACTCAGCACAGCACGGAGAGCACCAGGCTTCCCAGGGCCCCTGGCTGTGGTCTGCAGCCCCACACACCCGGAGGCTGACTCCGTGAGCGCCCAGAAGGTGCCTGACAGACGTCATTTCCCGAGTGCTCTCCCCACCAGCAGAGACGTGTGCAGGTGGTTGGGGCCTGCCCCTGCGTGTCTGGGCTGCCGCCCACAGCCTCCGCTCAGGGGAAGCAGCCCCTGTGCCAAGACCTGCAGGAGGCGCGGGGCGTCCCTGCCTGGAAGCCAAGTGCACAGTCCGCTTGAAAGCGAGCCTCCTTGGGAAGAGTCGAGGGAGCCAAGCCGCGTGCAGCTGCAATCCCTGCTTGGGCCGAGCCGAGTGTGCCTCCAGGACGGCAGAGCTCCAGCTCTGCTCCGAGGCCGGATCTAGTCAAGTGCCTTGCGCGAGGCTGCTCTGCCCTGGGCGAGACTTGCCCAGGCTTGCCTCGCTGCTAGGCTTGCTGCCCGGGAAGGAGCAGGCTGTGCGATGCTGGGAGAGGCCACTGGCGCCTTCCTGGCCTCAGCTCCACTCCTGCCTTGCCTTTGCATCTAGGCCCCGGGCGTCCTTGGGGAAGGCTTAGGAGCCGGTGGCTTGCACACTGCCAAGCCCTCCAGAGGTGAGGCCTCTCGTAGAGGGGAGGGGAGGGCAAGTGCAGGGCTCCTCCAGCGGGTGCTTGGCCGCCCAGACTCAGCGCCGCACGGAGAGCACAAGGCTCCCAGGTCCGCTGGCTGTGGTCTGCAGCCCCACACTCCCGGAGGCTGACTCCGTGGGCGCCCAGAAGGTGCCTGACAGACGTCATGTCCCTAGCGCTCTGCTCCCCGGCAGAGACGTGTGCAGGTGGTGGGGCCTGCCCCTGCGTGTCTGGGCTCCCGCCGGCAGCCCCAGCTCCAGGGAAGCATCCCCTGAGCCAAGACCTGTAGGAGGCGCGGGGCGCCCCCGCCTGGAAGCCTAGTGCACAGCAGGCGGGAAGCGAGCCTCCTCGGGAGAAGAGGAGGCAGCCCAGCTGCGTGCGTCTGCACTCACTCCTTGGGCGGAGCCCAGTGAGCCTCCAGTACGGCAGAGCTCCAGCTCTGCTCAGAGGCCCGATCTGGCAGAGTTGCTGGCGTGAGGCTGCTCTGCCCTGGGCGAGCCTTGCCCAGACGTGCCTCGCTGCTAGGCTTCCTGCCCGGGAAGGAGCAGGCTGCGCCAGACAGGCAGACGCTCCTGGCGCCTTCCTGGCCTCAGCTCCACTCCTGCCTTGCCTTTGCTCCTAGTCCCCAGGCGTCCTTGCGGAGGGCTTAGGGGCCGGTGGGGTGCACGCTGCCAAGCCCTCCAGCCGTGAGAGCTCTGTCATAGGGAAGGGAATGACAAGTGCAGGGCTCCTCCAGCGCTCGCTTGGCCGCCCAGACTCAGCACAGCACGGAGAGCACCAGGCTTCCCAGGGCCCCTGGCTGTGGTCTGCAGCCCCACACACCCGAAGGCTGACTCCGTGAGCGCCCAGAAGGTGCCTGACAGACGTCATTTCCCGAGTGCTCTCCCCACCAGCAGAGACGTGTGCAGGTGGTTGGGGCCTGCCCCTGCGTGTCTGGGCTGCCGCCCACAGCCTCCGCTCAGGGGAAGCAGCCCCTGTGCCAAGACCTGCAGGAGGCGCGGGGCGTCCCTGCCTGGAAGCCAAGTGCACAGTCCGCTTGGAAGCGAGCCTCCTTGGGAAGAGTCGAGGGAGCCAAGCCGCGTGCAGCTGCAATCCCTGCTTGGGCCGAGCCGAGTGTGCCTCCAGGACGGCAGAGCTCCAGCTCTGCTCCGAGGCCGGATCTAGTCAAGTGCCTTGCGCGAGGCTGCTCTGCCCTGGGCGAGACTTGCCCAGGCTTGCCTCGCTGCTAGGCTTGCTGCCCAGGAAGGAGCAGGCTGTGCGATGCTGGGAGAGGCCACTGGCGCCTTCCTGGCCTCAGCTCCACTCCTGCCTTGCCTTTGCATCTAGGCCCCGGGCGTCCTTGGGGAAGGCTTAGGAGCCGGTGGCTTGCACACCGCCAAGCCCTCCAGCAGGGAGGCCTCTCGTAGAGGGGAGGGGAGGGCAAGTGCAGGGCTCCTCCAGCGGGTGCTTGGCCGCCCAGACTCAGCGCCGCACGGAGAGCACAAGGCTCCCAGGTCCGCTGGCTGTGGTCTGCAGCCCCACACTCCCGGAGGCTGACTCCGTGGGCGCCCAGAAGGTGCCTGACAGACGTCATGTCCCTAGCGCTCTGCTCCCCGGCAGAGACGTGTGCAGGTGGTGGGGCCTGCCCCTGCGTGTCTGGGCTCCCGCCGGCAGCCCCAGCTCCAGGGAAGCATCCCCTGAGCCAAGACCTGTAGGAGGCGCGGGGCGCCCCCGCCTGGAAGCCTAGTGCACAGCAGGCGGGAAGCGAGCCTCCTCGGGAGAAGAGGAGGCAGCCCAGCTGCGTGCGTCTGCACTCACTCCTTGGGCGGAGCCCAGTGAGCCTCCAGTACGGCAGAGCTCCAGCTCTGCTCAGAGGCCCGATCTGGCAGAGTTGCTGGCGTGAGGCTGCTCTGCCCTGGGCGAGCCTTGCCCAGACGTGCCTCGCTGCTAGGCTTCCTGCCCGGGAAGGAGCAGGCTGCGCCAGACAGGCAGACGCTCCTGGCGCCTTCCTGGCCTCAGCTCCACTCCTGCCTTGCCTTTGCTCCTAGTCCCCAGGCGTCCTTGCGGAGGGCTTAGGGGCCGGTGGGGTGCACGCTGCCAAGCCCTCCAGCCGTGAGAGCTCTGTCATAGGGAAGGGAATGACAAGTGCAGGGCTCCTCCAGCGCTCGCTTGGCCGCCCAGACTCAGCACAGCACGGAGAGCACCAGGCTTCCCAGGGCCCCTGGCTGTGGTCTGCAGCCCCACACACCCGAAGGCTGACTCCGTGAGCGCCCAGAAGGTGCCTGACAGACGTCATTTCCCGAGTGCTCTCCCCACCAGCAGAGACGTGTGCAGGTGGTTGGGGCCTGCCCCTGCGTGTCTGGGCTGCCGCCCACAGCCTCCGCTCAGGGGAAGCAGCCCCTGTGCCAAGACCTGCAGGAGGCGCGGGGCGTCCCTGCCTGGAAGCCAAGTGCACAGTCCGCTTGGAAGCGAGCCTCCTTGGGAAGAGTCGAGGGAGCCAAGCCGCGTGCAGCTGCAATCCCTGCTTGGGCCGAGCCGAGTGTGCCTCCAGGACGGCAGAGCTCCAGCTCTGCTCCGAGGCCGGATCTAGTCAAGTGCCTTGCGCGAGGCTGCTCTGCCCTGGGCGAGACTTGCCCAGGCTTGCCTCGCTGCTAGGCTTGCTGCCCAGGAAGGAGCAGGCTGTGCGATGCTGGGAGAGGCCACTGGCGCCTTCCTGGCCTCAGCTCCACTCCTGCCTTGCCTTTGCATCTAGGCCCCGGGCGTCCTTGGGGAAGGCTTAGGAGCCGGTGGCTTGCACACTGCCAAGCCCTCCAGAGGTGAGGCCTCTGGTAGCGGGGAGGGGAGGGCAAGTGCTGGGCTCCTCCAGCGGTTGCTTGGCCGCCCAGACTCAGCGCCGCACGGAGAGCACAAGGCTCCCAGGTCCGCTGGCTGTGGTCTGCAGCCCCACACTCCCGGAGGCTGACTCCGTGGGCGCCCAGAAGGTGCCTGACAGACGTCATGTCCCTAGCGCTCTGCTCCCCGGCAGAGACGTGTGCAGGTGGTGGGGCCTGCCCCTGCGTGTCTGGGCTCCCGCCGGCAGCCCCAGCTCCAGGGAAGCATCCCCTGAGCCAAGACCTGTAGGAGGCGCGGGGCGCCCCCGCCTGGAAGCCTAGTGCACAGCAGGCGGGAAGCGAGCCTCCTCGGGAGAAGAGGAGGCAGCCCAGCTGCGTGCGTCTGCACTCACTCCTTGGGCGGAGCCCAGTGAGCCTCCAGTACGGCAGAGCTCCAGCTCTGCTCAGAGGCCCGATCTGGCAGAGTTGCTGGCGTGAGGCTGCTCTGCCCTGGGCGAGCCTTGCCCAGACGTGCCTCGCTGCTAGGCTTCCTGCCCGGGAAGGAGCAGGCTGCGCCAGACAGGCAGACGCTCCTGGCGCCTTCCTGGCCTCAGCTCCACTCCTGCCTTGCCTTTGCTCCTAGTCCCCAGGCGTCCTTGCGGAGGGCTTAGGGGCCGGTGGGGTGCACGCTGCCAAGCCCTCCAGCCGTGAGAGCTCTGTCATAGGGAAGGGAATGACAAGTGCAGGGCTCCTCCAGCGCTCGCTTGGCCGCCCAGACTCAGCACAGCACGGAGAGCACCAGGCTTCCCAGGGCCCCTGGCTGTGGTCTGCAGCCCCACACACCCGAAGGCTGACTCCGTGAGCGCCCAGAAGGTGCCTGACAGACGTCATTTCCCGAGTGCTCTCCCCACCAGCAGAGACGTGTGCAGGTGGTTGGGGCCTGCCCCTGCGTGTCTGGGCTGCCGCCCACAGCCTCCGCTCAGGGGAAGCAGCCCCTGTGCCAAGACCTGCAGGAGGCGCGGGGCGTCCCTGCCTGGAAGCCAAGTGCACAGTCCGCTTGGAAGCGAGCCTCCTTGGGAAGAGTCGAGGGAGCCAAGCCGCGTGCAGCTGCAATCCCTGCTTGGGCCGAGCCGAGTGTGCCTCCAGGACGGCAGAGCTCCAGCTCTGCTCCGAGGCCGGATCTAGTCAAGTGCCTTGCGCGAGGCTGCTCTGCCCTGGGCGAGACTTGCCCAGGCTTGCCTCGCTGCTAGGCTTGCTGCCCAGGAAGGAGCAGGCTGTGCGATGCTGGGAGAGGCCACTGGCGCCTTCCTGGCCTCAGCTCCACTCCTGCCTTGCCTTTGCATCTAGGCCCCGGGCGTCCTTGGGGAAGGCTTAGGAGCCGGTGGCTTGCACACTGCCAAGCCCTCCAGAGGTGAGGCCTCTGGTAG
The DNA here is from genome assembly GCF_023091745.1 of Budorcas taxicolor. Taxonomy (NCBI): domain Eukaryota; kingdom Metazoa; phylum Chordata; class Mammalia; order Artiodactyla; family Bovidae; genus Budorcas; species Budorcas taxicolor. The sequence continues at coordinate 137,974 of NW_026291665.1, forward strand.
CGGGGAGGGGAGGGCAAGTGCAGGGCTCCTCCAGCGGTTGCTTGGCCGCCCAGACTCAGCGCCGCACGGAGAGCACAAGGCTCCCAGGTCCGCTGGCTGTGGTCTGCAGCCCCACACTCCCGGAGGCTGACTCCGTGGGCGCCCAGAAGGTGCCTGACAGACGTCATGTCCCTAGCGCTCTGCTCCCCGGCAGAGACGTGTGCAGGTGGTGGGGCCTGCCCCTGCGTGTCTGGGCTCCCGCCGGCAGCCCCAGCTCCAGGGAAGCATCCCCTGAGCCAAGACCTGTAGGAGGCGCGGGGCGCCCCCGCCTGGAAGCCTAGTGCACAGCAGGCGGGAAGCGAGCCTCCTCGGGAGAAGAGGAGGCAGCCCAGCTGCGTGCGTCTGCACTCACTCCTTGGGCGGAGCCCAGTGAGCCTCCAGTACGGCAGAGCTCCAGCTCTGCTCAGAGGCCCGATCTGGCAGAGTTGCTGGCGTGAGGCTGCTCTGCCCTGGGCGAGCCTTGCCCAGACGTGCCTCGCTGCTAGGCTTCCTGCCCGGGAAGGAGCAGGCTGCGCCAGACAGGCAGACGCTCCTGGCGCCTTCCTGGCCTCAGCTCCACTCCTGCCTTGCCTTTGCTCCTAGTCCCCAGGCGTCCTTGCGGAGGGCTTAGGGGCCGGTGGGGTGCACGCTGCCAAGCCCTCCAGCCGTGAGAGCTCTGTCATAGGGAAGGGAATGACAAGTGCAGGGCTCCTCCAGCGCTCGCTTGGCCGCCCAGACTCAGCACAGCACGGAGAGCACCAGGCTTCCCAGGGCCCCTGGCTGTGGTCTGCAGCCCCACACACCCGGAGGCTGACTCCGTGAGCGCCCAGAAGGTGCCTGACAGACGTCATTTCCCGAGTGCTCTCCCCACCAGCAGAGACGTGTGCAGGTGGTTGGGGCCTGCCCCTGCGTGTCTGGGCTGCCGCCCACAGCCTCCGCTCAGGGGAAGCAGCCCCTGTGCCAAGACCTGCAGGAGGCGCGGGGCGTCCCTGCCTGGAAGCCAAGTGCACAGTCCGCTTGGAAGCGAGCCTCCTTGGGAAGAGTCGAGGGAGCCAAGCCGCGTGCAGCTGCAATCCCTGCTTGGGCCGAGCCGAGTGTGCCTCCAGGACGGCAGAGCTCCAGCTCTGCTCCGAGGCCGGATCTAGTCAAGTGCCTTGCGCGAGGCTGCTCTGCCCTGGGCGAGACTTGCCCAGGCTTGCCTCGCTGCTAGGCTTGCTGCCCAGGAAGGAGCAGGCTGTGCGATGCTGGGAGAGGCCACTGGCGCCTTCCTGGCCTCAGCTCCACTCCTGCCTTGCCTTTGCATCTAGGCCCCGGGCGTCCTTGGGGAAGGCTTAGGAGCCGGTGGCTTGCACACCGCCAAGCCCTCCAGCAGGGAGGCCTCTCGTAGAGGGGAGGGGAGGGCAAGTGCAGGGCTCCTCCAGCGGGTGCTTGGCCGCCCAGACTCAGCGCCGCACGGAGAGCACAAGGCTCCCAGGTCCCCTGGCTGTGGTCTGCAGCCCCACACTCCCGGAGGCTGACTCCGTGGGCGCCCAGAAGGTGCCTGACAGACGTCATGTCCCTAGCGCTCTGCTCCCCAGCAGAGACGTGTGCAGGTGGTGGGGCCTGCCCCTGCGTGTCTGGGCTCCCGCCGGCAGCCCCAGCTCCAGGGAAGCAGCCCCTGAGCCAAGACCTGTAGGAGGCGCGGGGCGCCCCCGCCTGGAAGCCTAGTGCACAGCATGCGGGAAGCGAGCCTCCTCGGGAGAAGAGGAGGCAGCCCAGCTGCGTGCGTCTGCACTCACTCCTTGGGCGGAGCCCAGTGAGCCTCCAGTACGGCAGAGCTCCAGCTCTGCTCAGAGGCCCGATCTGGCAGAGTTGCTGGCGTGAGGCTGCTCTGCCCTGGGCGAGCCTTGCCCAGACGTGCCTCGCTGCTAGGCTTCCTGCCCGGGAAGGAGCAGGCTGCGCCAGACAGGCAGACGCTCCTGGCGCCTTCCTGGCCTCAGCTCCACTCCTGCCTTGCCTTTGCTCCTAGTCCCCAGGCGTCCTTGCGGAGGGCTTAGGGGCCGGTGGGGTGCACGCTGCCAAGCCCTCCAGCCGTGAGAGCTCTGTCATAGGGAAGGGAATGACAAGTGCAGGGCTCCTCCAGCGCTCGCTTGGCCGCCCAGACTCAGCACAGCACGGAGAGCACCAGGCTTCCCAGGGCCCCTGGCTGTGGTCTGCAGCCCCACACACCCGAAGGCTGACTCCGTGAGCGCCCAGAAGGTGCCTGACAGACGTCATTTCCCGAGTGCTCTCCCCACCAGCAGAGACGTGTGCAGGTGGTTGGGGCCTGCCCCTGCGTGTCTGGGCTGCCGCCCACAGCCTCCGCTCAGGGGAAGCAGCCCCTGTGCCAAGACCTGCAGGAGGCGCGGGGCGTCCCTGCCTGGAAGCCAAGTGCACAGTCCGCTTGGAAGCGAGCCTCCTTGGGAAGAGTCGAGGGAGCCAAGCCGCGTGCAGCTGCAATCCCTGCTTGGGCCGAGCCGAGTGTGCCTCCAGGACGGCAGAGCTCCAGCTCTGCTCAGAGGCCGGATCTAGTCAAGTGCCTTGCGCGAGGCTGCTCTGCCCAGGGCGAGACTTGCCCAGGCTTGCCTCGCTGCTAGGCTTGCTGCCCAGGAAGGAGCAGGCTGTGCGATGCTGGGAGAGGCCACTGGCGCCTTCCTGGCCTCAGCTCCACTCCTGCCTTGCCTTTGCATCTAGGCCCCGGGCGTCCTTGGGGAAGGCTTAGGAGCCGGTGGCTTGCACACTGCCCAGCCCTGCAGCAGTGAGGCCTCTCGTAGAGGGGAGGGGAGGGCAAGTGCAGGGCTCCTCCAGCGGTTGCTTGGCCGCCCAGACTCAGCGCCGCACGGAGAGCACAAGGCTCCCAGGTCCCCTGGCTTTGGTCTGCATCCCCACACTCCCGGAGGCTGACTCCGTGGGCGCCCAGAAGGTGCCTGACAGACGTCATGCCCCTAGCGCTCTGCTCCCCGGCAGAGACGTGTGCAGGTGGTGGGGCCTGCCTCTGCGTGTCTGGGCTCCCGCCGGCAGCCCCAGCCCCAGGGAAGCAGCCCCTGAGCCAAGACCTGTAGGAGGCGCGGGGCGCCCCCGCCTGGAAGCCTAGTGCACAGCATGCGGGAAGCGAGCCTCCTCGGGAGAAGAGGAGGCAGCCCAGCTGCGTGCGTCTGCACTCACTCCTTGGGCGGAGCCCAGTGAGCCTCCAGTACGGCAGAGCTCCAGCTCTGCTCAGAGGCCCGATCTGGCAGAGTTGCTGGCGTGAGGCTGCTCTGCCCTGGGCGAGCCTTGCCCAGACGTGCCTCGCTGCTAGGCTTCCTGCCCGGGAAGGAGCAGGCTGCGCCAGACAGGCAGACGCTCCTGGCGCCTTCCTGGCCTCAGCTCCACTCCTGCCTTGCCTTTGCACCTAGTCCCCAGGCGTCCTTGCGGAGGGCTTAGGGGCCGGTGGGGTGCACGCTGCCAAGCCCTCCAGCCGTGAGAGCTCTGTCATAGGGAAGGGAATGGCAAGTGCAGGGCTCCTCCAGCGCTCGCTTGGCCGCCCAGACTCAGCACAGCACGGAGAGCACCAGGCTTCCCAGGGCCCCTGGCTGTGGTCTGCAGCCCCACACACCCGGAGGCTGACTCCGTGAGCGCCCAGAAGGTGCCTGACAGACGTCATTTCCCGAGTGCTCTCCCCACCAGCAGAGACGTGTGCAGGTGGTTGGGGCCTGCCCCTGCGTGTCTGGGCTGCCGCCCACAGCCTCCGCTCAGGGGAAGCAGCCCCTGTGCCAAGACCTGCAGGAGGCGCGGGGCGTCCCTGCCTGGAAGCCAAGTGCACAGTCCGCTTGAAAGCGAGCCTCCTTGGGAAGAGTCGAGGGAGCCAAGCCGCGTGCAGCTGCAATCCCTGCTTGGGCCGAGCCGAGTGTGCCTCCAGGACGGCAGAGCTCCAGCTCTGCTCCGAGGCCGGATCTAGTCAAGTGCCTTGCGCGAGGCTGCTCTGCCCTGGGCGAGACTTGCCCAGGCTTGCCTCGCTGCTAGGCTTGCTGCCCGGGAAGGAGCAGGCTGTGCGATGCTGGGAGAGGCCACTGGCGCCTTCCTGGCCTCAGCTCCACTCCTGCCTTGCCTTTGCATCTAGGCCCCGGGCGTCCTTGGGGAAGGCTTAGGAGCCGGTGGCTTGCACACTGCCAAGCCCTCCAGAGGTGAGGCCTCTCGTAGAGGGGAGGGGAGGGCAAGTGCAGGGCTCCTCCAGCGGTTGCTTGGCCGCCCAGACTCAGCGCCGCACGGAGAGCACAAGGCTCCCAGGTCCGCTGGCTGTGGTCTGCAGCCCCACACTCCCGGAGGCTGACTCCGTGGGCGCCCAGAAGGTGCCTGACAGACGTCATGTCCCTAGCGCTCTGCTCCCCGGCAGAGACGTGTGCAGGTGGTGGGGCCTGCCCCTGCGTGTCTGGGCTCCCGCCGGCAGCCCCAGCTCCAGGGAAGCATCCCCTGAGCCAAGACCTGTAGGAGGCGCGGGGCGCCCCCGCCTGGAAGCCTAGTGCACAGCAGGCGGGAAGCGAGCCTCCTCGGGAGAAGAGGAGGCAGCCCAGCTGCGTGCGTCTGCACTCACTCCTTGGGCGGAGCCCAGTGAGCCTCCAGTACGGCAGAGCTCCAGCTCTGCTCAGAGGCCCGATCTGGCAGAGTTGCTGGCGTGAGGCTGCTCTGCCCTGGGCGAGCCTTGCCCAGACGTGCCTCGCTGCTAGGCTTCCTGCCCGGGAAGGAGCAGGCTGCGCCAGACAGGCAGACGCTCCTGGCGCCTTCCTGGCCTCAGCTCCACTCCTGCCTTGCCTTTGCTCCTAGTCCCCAGGCGTCCTTGCGGAGGGCTTAGGGGCCGGTGGGGTGCACGCTGCCAAGCCCTCCAGCCGTGAGAGCTCTGTCATAGGGAAGGGAATGACAAGTGCAGGGCTCCTCCAGCGCTCGCTTGGCCGCCCAGACTCAGCACAGCACGGAGAGCACCAGGCTTCCCAGGGCCCCTGGCTGTGGTCTGCAGCCCCACACACCCGAAGGCTGACTCCGTGAGCGCCCAGAAGGTGCCTGACAGACGTCATTTCCCGAGTGCTCTCCCCACCAGCAGAGACGTGTGCAGGTGGTTGGGGCCTGCCCCTGCGTGTCTGGGCTGCCGCCCACAGCCTCCGCTCAGGGGAAGCAGCCCCTGTGCCAAGACCTGCAGGAGGCGCGGGGCGTCCCTGCCTGGAAGCCAAGTGCACAGTCCGCTTGGAAGCGAGCCTCCTTGGGAAGAGTCGAGGGAGCCAAGCCGCGTGCAGCTGCAATCCCTGCTTGGGCCGAGCCGAGTGTGCCTCCAGGACGGCAGAGCTCCAGCTCTGCTCCGAGGCCGGATCTAGTCAAGTGCCTTGCGCGAGGCTGCTCTGCCCTGGGCGAGACTTGCCCAGGCTTGCCTCGCTGCTAGGCTTGCTGCCCAGGAAGGAGCAGGCTGTGCGATGCTGGGAGAGGCCACTGGCGCCTTCCTGGCCTCAGCTCCACTCCTGCCTTGCCTTTGCATCTAGGCCCCGGGCGTCCTTGGGGAAGGCTTAGGAGCCGGTGGCTTGCACACCGCCAAGCCCTCCAGCAGGGAGGCCTCTCGTAGAGGGGAGGGGAGGGCAAGTGCAGGGCTCCTCCAGCGGGTGCTTGGCCGCCCAGACTCAGCGCCGCACGGAGAGCACAAGGCTCCCAGGTCCGCTGGCTGTGGTCTGCAGCCCCACACTCCCGGAGGCTGACTCCGTGGGCGCCCAGAAGGTGCCTGACAGACGTCATGTCCCTAGCGCTCTGCTCCCCGGCAGAGACGTGTGCAGGTGGTGGGGCCTGCCCCTGCGTGTCTGGGCTCCCGCCGGCAGCCCCAGCTCCAGGGAAGCATCCCCTGAGCCAAGACCTGTAGGAGGCGCGGGGCGCCCCCGCCTGGAAGCCTAGTGCACAGCAGGCGGGAAGCGAGCCTCCTCGGGAGAAGAGGAGGCAGCCCAGCTGCGTGCGTCTGCACTCACTCCTTGGGCGGAGCCCAGTGAGCCTCCAGTACGGCAGAGCTCCAGCTCTGCTCAGAGGCCCGATCTGGCAGAGTTGCTGGCGTGAGGCTGCTCTGCCCTGGGCGAGCCTTGCCCAGACGTGCCTCGCTGCTAGGCTTCCTGCCCGGGAAGGAGCAGGCTGCGCCAGACAGGCAGACGCTCCTGGCGCCTTCCTGGCCTCAGCTCCACTCCTGCCTTGCCTTTGCTCCTAGTCCCCAGGCGTCCTTGCGGAGGGCTTAGGGGCCGGTGGGGTGCACGCTGCCAAGCCCTCCAGCCGTGAGAGCTCTGTCATAGGGAAGGGAATGACAAGTGCAGGGCTCCTCCAGCGCTCGCTTGGCCGCCCAGACTCAGCACAGCACGGAGAGCACCAGGCTTCCCAGGGCCCCTGGCTGTGGTCTGCAGCCCCACACACCCGAAGGCTGACTCCGTGAGCGCCCAGAAGGTGCCTGACAGACGTCATTTCCCGAGTGCTCTCCCCACCAGCAGAGACGTGTGCAGGTGGTTGGGGCCTGCCCCTGCGTGTCTGGGCTGCCGCCCACAGCCTCCGCTCAGGGGAAGCAGCCCCTGTGCCAAGACCTGCAGGAGGCGCGGGGCGTCCCTGCCTGGAAGCCAAGTGCACAGTCCGCTTGGAAGCGAGCCTCCTTGGGAAGAGTCGAGGGAGCCAAGCCGCGTGCAGCTGCAATCCCTGCTTGGGCCGAGCCGAGTGTGCCTCCAGGACGGCAGAGCTCCAGCTCTGCTCCGAGGCCGGATCTAGTCAAGTGCCTTGCGCGAGGCTGCTCTGCCCTGGGCGAGACTTGCCCAGGCTTGCCTCGCTGCTAGGCTTGCTGCCCAGGAAGGAGCAGGCTGTGCGATGCTGGGAGAGGCCACTGGCGCCTTCCTGGCCTCAGCTCCACTCCTGCCTTGCCTTTGCATCTAGGCCCCGGGCGTCCTTGGGGAAGGCTTAGGAGCCGGTGGCTTGCACACCGCCAAGCCCTCCAGCAGGGAGGCCTCTCGTAGAGGGGAGGGGAGGGCAAGTGCAGGGCTCCTCCAGCGGGTGCTTGGCCGCCCAGACTCAGCGCCGCACGGAGAGCACAAGGCTCCCAGGTCCGCTGGCTGTGGTCTGCAGCCCCACACTCCCGGAGGCTGACTCCGTGGGCGCCCAGAAGGTGCCTGACAGACGTCATGTCCCTAGCGCTCTGCTCCCCGGCAGAGACGTGTGCAGGTGGTGGGGCCTGCCCCTGCGTGTCTGGGCTCCCGCCGGCAGCCCCAGCTCCAGGGAAGCATCCCCTGAGCCAAGACCTGTAGGAGGCGCGGGGCGCCCCCGCCTGGAAGCCTAGTGCACAGCAGGCGGGAAGCGAGCCTCCTCGGGAGAAGAGGAGGCAGCCCAGCTGCGTGCGTCTGCACTCACTCCTTGGGCGGAGCCCAGTGAGCCTCCAGTACGGCAGAGCTCCAGCTCTGCTCAGAGGCCCGATCTGGCAGAGTTGCTGGCGTGAGGCTGCTCTGCCCTGGGCGAGCCTTGCCCAGACGTGCCTCGCTGCTAGGCTTCCTGCCCGGGAAGGAGCAGGCTGCGCCAGACAGGCAGACGCTCCTGGCGCCTTCCTGGCCTCAGCTCCACTCCTGCCTTGCCTTTGCTCCTAGTCCCCAGGCGTCCTTGCGGAGGGCTTAGGGGCCGGTGGGGTGCACGCTGCCAAGCCCTCCAGCCGTGAGAGCTCTGTCATAGGGAAGGGAATGACAAGTGCAGGGCTCCTCCAGCGCTCGCTTGGCCGCCCAGACTCAGCACAGCACGGAGAGCACCAGGCTTCCCAGGGCCCCTGGCTGTGGTCTGCAGCCCCACACACCCGAAGGCTGACTCCGTGAGCGCCCAGAAGGTGCCTGACAGACGTCATTTCCCGAGTGCTCTCCCCACCAGCAGAGACGTGTGCAGGTGGTTGGGGCCTGCCCCTGCGTGTCTGGGCTGCCGCCCACAGCCTCCGCTCAGGGGAAGCAGCCCCTGTGCCAAGACCTGCAGGAGGCGCGGGGCGTCCCTGCCTGGAAGCCAAGTGCACAGTCCGCTTGGAAGCGAGCCTCCTTGGGAAGAGTCGAGGGAGCCAAGCCGCGTGCAGCTGCAATCCCTGCTTGGGCCGAGCCGAGTGTGCCTCCAGGACGGCAGAGCTCCAGCTCTGCTCCGAGGCCGGATCTAGTCAAGTGCCTTGCGCGAGGCTGCTCTGCCCTGGGCGAGACTTGCCCAGGCTTGCCTCGCTGCTAGGCTTGCTGCCCAGGAAGGAGCAGGCTGTGCGATGCTGGGAGAGGCCACTGGCGCCTTCCTGGCCTCAGCTCCACTCCTGCCTTGCCTTTGCATCTAGGCCCCGGGCGTCCTTGGGGAAGGCTTAGGAGCCGGTGGCTTGCACACCGCCAAGCCCTCCAGCAGGGAGGCCTCTCGTAGAGGGGAGGGGAGGGCAAGTGCAGGGCTCCTCCAGCGGGTGCTTGGCCGCCCAGACTCAGCGCCGCACGGAGAGCACAAGGCTCCCAGGTCCCCTGGCTGTGGTCTGCAGCCCCACACTCCCGGAGGCTGACTCCGTGGGCGCCCAGAAGGTGCCTGACAGACGTCATGTCCCTAGCGCTCTGCTCCCCAGCAGAGACGTGTGCAGGTGGTGGGGCCTGCCCCTGCGTGTCAGGGCTCCCGCCGGCAGCCCCAGCTCCAGGGAAGCAGCCCCTGAGCCAAGACCTGTAGGAGGCGCGGGGCGCCCCCGCCTGGAAGCCTAGTGCACAGCATGCGGGAAGCGAGCCTCCTCGGGAGAAGAGGAGGCAGCCCAGCTGCGTGCGTCTGCACTCACTCCTTGGGCGGAGCCCAGTGAGCCTCCAGTACGGCAGAGCTCCAGCTCTGCTCAGAGGCCCGATCTGGCAGAGTTGCTGGCGTGAGGCTGCTCTGCCCTGGGCGAGCCTTGCCCAGACGTGCCTCGCTGCTAGGCTTCCTGCCCGGGAAGGAGCAGGCTGCGCCAGACAGGCAGACGCTCCTGGCGCCTTCCTGGCCTCAGCTCCACTCCTGCCTTGCCTTTGCTCCTAGTCCCCAGGCGTCCTTGCGGAGGGCTTAGGGGCCGGTGGGGTGCACGCTGCCAAGCCCTCCAGCCGTGAGAGCTCTGTCATAGGGAAGGGAATGACAAGTGCAGGGCTCCTCCAGCGCTCGCTTGGCCGCCCAGACTCAGCACAGCACGGAGAGCACCAGGCTTCCCAGGGCCCCTGGCTGTGGTCTGCAGCCCCACACACCCGGAGGCTGACTCCGTGAGCGCCCAGAAGGTGCCTGACAGACGTCATTTCCCGAGTGCTCTCCCCACCAGCAGAGACGTGTGCAGGTGGTTGGGGCCTGCCCCTGCGTGTCTGGGCTGCCGCCCACAGCCTCCGCTCAGGGGAAGCAGCCCCTGTGCCAAGACCTGCAGGAGGCGCGGGGCGTCCCTGCCTGGAAGCCAAGTGCACAGTCCGCTTGGAAGCGAGCCTCCTTGGGAAGAGTCGAGGGAGCCAAGCCGCGTGCAGCTGCAATCCCTGCTTGGGCCGAGCCGAGTGTGCCTCCAGGACGGCAGAGCTCCAGCTCTGCTCAGAGGCCGGATCTAGTCAAGTGCCTTGCGCGAGGCTGCTCTGCCCAGGGCGAGACTTGCCCAGGCTTGCCTCGCTGCTAGGCTTGCTGCCCAGGAAGGAGCAGGCTGTGCGATGCTGGGAGAGGCCACTGGCGCCTTCCTGGCCTCAGCTCCACTCCTGCCTTGCCTTTGCATCTAGGCCCCGGGCGTCCTTGGGGAAGGCTTAGGAGCCGGTGGCTTGCACACTGCCCAGCCCTGCAGCAGTGAGGCCTCTCGTAGAGGGGAGGGGAGGGCAAGTGCAGGGCTCCTCCAGCGGTTGCTTGGCCGCCCAGACTCAGCGCCGCACGGAGAGCACAAGGCTCCCAGGTCCCCTGGCTGTGGTCTGCATCCCCACACTCCCGGAGGCTGACTCCGTGGGCGCCCAGAAGGTGCCTGACAGACGTCATGCCCCTAGCGCTCTGCTCCCCGGCAGAGACGTGTGCAGGTGGTGGGGCCTGCCTCTGCGTGTCTGGGCTCCCGCCGGCAGCCCCAGCCCCAGGGAAGCAGCCCCTGAGCCAAGACCTGTAGGAGGCGCGGGGCGCCCCCGCCTGGAAGCCTAGTGCACAGCATGCGGGAAGCGAGCCTCCTCGGGAGAAGAGGAGGCAGCCCAGCTGCGTGCGTCTGCACTCACTCCTTGGGCGGAGCCCAGTGAGCCTCCAGTACGGCAGAGCTCCAGCTCTGCTCAGAGGCCCGATCTGGCAGAGTTGCTGGCGTGAGGCTGCTCTGCCCTGGGCGAGCCTTGCCCAGACGTGCCTCGCTGCTAGGCTTCCTGCCCGGGAAGGAGCAGGCTGCGCCAGACAGGCAGACGCTCCTGGCGCCTTCCTGGCCTCAGCTCCACTCCTGCCTTGCCTTTGCACCTAGTCCCCAGGCGTCCTTGCGGAGGGCTGAGGGGCCGGTGGGGTGCACGCTGCCAAGCCCTCCAGCCGTGAGAGCTCTGTCATAGGGAAGGGAATGGCAAGTGCAGGGCTCCTCCAGCGCTCGCTTGGCCGCCCAGACTCAGCACAGCACGGAGAGCACCAGGCTTCCCAGGGCCCCTGGCTGTGGTCTGCAGCCCCACACACCCGGAGGCTGACTCCGTGAGCGCCCAGAAGGTGCCTGACAGACGTCATTTCCCGAGTGCTCTCCCCACCAGCAGAGACGTGTGCAGGTGGTTGGGGCCTGCCCCTGCGTGTCTGGGCTGCCGCCCACAGCCTCCGCTCAGGGGAAGCAGCCCCTGTGCCAAGACCTGCAGGAGGCGCGGGGCGTCCCTGCCTGGAAGCCAAGTGCACAGTCCGCTTGAAAGCGAGCCTCCTTGGGAAGAGTCGAGGGAGCCAAGCCGCGTGCAGCTGCAATCCCTGCTTGGGCCGAGCCGAGTGTGCCTCCAGGACGGCAGAGCTCCAGCTCTGCTCCGAGGCCGGATCTAGTCAAGTGCCTTGCGCGAGGCTGCTCTGCCCTGGGCGAGACTTGCCCAGGCTTGCCTCGCTGCTAGGCTTGCTGCCCGGGAAGGAGCAGGCTGTGCGATGCTGGGAGAGGCCACTGGCGCCTTCCTGGCCTCAGCTCCACTCCTGCCTTGCCTTTGCATCTAGGCCCCGGGCGTCCTTGGGGAAGGCTTAGGAGCCGGTGGCTTGCACACTGCCAAGCCCTCCAGAGGTGAGGCCTCTCGTAGAGGGGAGGGGAGGGCAAGTGCAGGGCTCCTCCAGCGGTTGCTTGGCCGCCCAGACTCAGCGCCGCACGGAGAGCACAAGGCTCCCAGGTCCGCTGGCTGTGGTCTGCAGCCCCACACTCCCGGAGGCTGACTCCGTGGGCGCCCAGAAGGTGCCTGACAGACGTCATGTCCCTAGCGCTCTGCTCCCCGGCAGAGACGTGTGCAGGTGGTGGGGCCTGCCCCTGCGTGTCTGGGCTCCCGCCGGCAGCCCCAGCTCCAGGGAAGCATCCCCTGAGCCAAGACCTGTAGGAGGCGCGGGGCGCCCCCGCCTGGAAGCCTAGTGCACAGCAGGCGGGAAGCGAGCCTCCTCGGGAGAAGAGGAGGCAGCCCAGCTGCGTGCGTCTGCACTCACTCCTTGGGCGGAGCCCAGTGAGCCTCCAGTACGGCAGAGCTCCAGCTCTGCTCAGAGGCCCGATCTGGCAGAGTTGCTGGCGTGAGGCTGCTCTGCCCTGGGCGAGCCTTGCCCAGACGTGCCTCGCTGCTAGGCTTCCTGCCCGGGAAGGAGCAGGCTGCGCCAGACAGGCAGACGCTCCTGGCGCCTTCCTGGCCTCAGCTCCACTCCTGCCTTGCCTTTGCTCCTAGTCCCCAGGCGTCCTTGCGGAGGGCTTAGGGGCCGGTGGGGTGCACGCTGCCAAGCCCTCCAGCCGTGAGAGCTCTGTCATAGGGAAGGGAATGACAAGTGCAGGGCTCCTCCAGCGCTCGCTTGGCCGCCCAGACTCAGCACAGCACGGAGAGCACCAGGCTTCCCAGGGCCCCTGGCTGTGGTCTGCAGCCCCACACACCCGAAGGCTGACTCCGTGAGCGCCCAGAAGGTGCCTGACAGACGTCATTTCCCGAGTGCTCTCCCCACCAGCAGAGACGTGTGCAGGTGGTTGGGGCCTGCCCCTGCGTGTCTGGGCTGCCGCCCACAGCCTCCGCTCAGGGGAAGCAGCCCCTGTGCCAAGACCTGCAGGAGGCGCGGGGCGTCCCTGCCTGGAAGCCAAGTGCACAGTCCGCTTGGAAGCGAGCCTCCTTGGGAAGAGTCGAGGGAGCCAAGCCGCGTGCAGCTGCAATCCCTGCTTGGGCCGAGCCGAGTGTGCCTCCAGGACGGCAGAGCTCCAGCTCTGCTCCGAGGCCGGATCTAGTCAAGTGCCTTGCGCGAGGCTGCTCTGCCCTGGGCGAGACTTGCCCAGGCTTGCCTCGCTGCTAGGCTTGCTGCCCAGGAAGGAGCAGGCTGTGCGATGCTGGGAGAGGCCACTGGCGCCTTCCTGGCCTCAGCTCCACTCCTGCCTTGCCTTTGCATCTAGGCCCCGGGCGTCCTTGGGGAAGGCTTAGGAGCCGGTGGCTTGCACACCGCCAAGCCCTCCAGCAGGGAGGCCTCTCGTAGAGGGGAGGGGAGGGCAAGTGCAGGGCTCCTCCAGCGGGTGCTTGGCCGCCCAGACTCAGCGCCGCACGGAGAGCACAAGGCTCCCAGGTCCGCTGGCTGTGGTCTGCAGCCCCACACTCCCGGAGGCTGACTCCGTGGGCGCCCAGAAGGTGCCTGACAGACGTCATGTCCCTAGCGCTCTGCTCCCCGGCAGAGACGTGTGCAGGTGGTGGGGCCTGCCCCTGCGTGTCTGGGCTCCCGCCGGCAGCCCCAGCTCCAGGGAAGCATCCCCTGAGCCAAGACCTGTAGGAGGCGCGGGGCGCCCCCGCCTGGAAGCCTAGTGCACAGCAGGCGGGAAGCGAGCCTCCTCGGGAGAAGAGGAGGCAGCCCAGCTGCGTGCGTCTGCACTCACTCCTTGGGCGGAGCCCAGTGAGCCTCCAGTACGGCAGAGCTCCAGCTCTGCTCAGAGGCCCGATCTGGCAGAGTTGCTGGCGTGAGGCTGCTCTGCCCTGGGCGAGCCTTGCCCAGACGTGCCTCGCTGCTAGGCTTCCTGCCCGGGAAGGAGCAGGCTGCGCCAGACAGGCAGACGCTCCTGGCGCCTTCCTGGCCTCAGCTCCACTCCTGCCTTGCCTTTGCTCCTAGTCCCCAGGCGTCCTTGCGGAGGGCTTAGGGGCCGGTGGGGTGCACGCTGCCAAGCCCTCCAGCCGTGAGAGCTCTGTCATAGGGAAGGGAATGACAAGTGCAGGGCTCCTCCAGCGCTCGCTTGGCCGCCCAGACTCAGCACAGCACGGAGAGCACCAGGCTTCCCAGGGCCCCTGGCTGTGGTCTGCAGCCCCACACACCCGAAGGCTGACTCCGTGAGCGCCCAGAAGGTGCCTGACAGACGTCATTTCCCGAGTGCTCTCCCCACCAGCAGAGACGTGTGCAGGTGGTTGGGGCCTGCCCCTGCGTGTCTGGGCTGCCGCCCACAGCCTCCGCTCAGGGGAAGCAGCCCCTGTGCCAAGACCTGCAGGAGGCGCGGGGCGTCCCTGCCTGGAAGCCAAGTGCACAGTCCGCTTGGAAGCGAGCCTCCTTGGGAAGAGTCGAGGGAGCCAAGCCGCGTGCAGCTGCAATCCCTGCTTGGGCCGAGCCGAGTGTGCCTCCAGGACGGCAGAGCTCCAGCTCTGCTCCGAGGCCGGATCTAGTCAAGTGCCTTGCGCGAGGCTGCTCTGCCCTGGGCGAGACTTGCCCAGGCTTGCCTCGCTGCTAGGCTTGCTGCCCAGGAAGGAGCAGGCTGTGCGATGCTGGGAGAGGCCACTGGCGCCTTCCTGGCCTCAGCTCCACTCCTGCCTTGCCTTTGCATCTAGGCCCCGGGCGTCCTTGGGGAAGGCTTAGGAGCCGGTGGCTTGCACACCGCCAAGCCCTCCAGCAGGGAGGCCTCTCGTAGAGGGGAGGGGAGGGCAAGTGCAGGGCTCCTCCAGCGGGTGCTTGGCCGCCCAGACTCAGCGCCGCACGGAGAGCACAAGGCTCCCAGGTCCCCTGGCTGTGGTCTGCAGCCCCACACTCCCGGAGGCTGACTCCGTGGGCGCCCAGAAGGTGCCTGACAGACGTCATGTCCCTAGCGCTCTGCTCCCCAGCAGAGACGTGTGCAGGTGGTGGGGCCTGCCCCTGCGTGTCTGGGCTCCCGCCGGCAGCCCCAGCTCCAGGGAAGCAGCCCCTGAGCCAAGACCTGTAGGAGGCGCGGGGCGCCCCCGCCTGGAAGCCTAGTGCACAGCATGCGGGAAGCGAGCCTCCTCGGGAGAAGAGGAGGCAGCCCAGCTGCGTGCGTCTGCACTCACTCCTTGGGCGGAGCCCAGTGAGCCTCCAGTACGGCAGAGCTCCAGCTCTGCTCAGAGGCCCGATCTGGCAGAGTTGCTGGCGTGAGGCTGCTCTGCCCTGGGCGAGCCTTGCCCAGACGTGCCTCGCTGCTAGGCTTCCTGCCCGGGAAGGAGCAGGCTGCGCCAGACAGGCAGACGCTCCTGGCGCCTTCCTGGCCTCAGCTCCACTCCTGCCTTGCCTTTGCTCCTAGTCCCCAGGCGTCCTTGCGGAGGGCTTAGGGGCCGGTGGGGTGCACGCTGCCAAGCCCTCCAGCCGTGAGAGCTCTGTCATAGGGAAGGGAATGACAAGTGCAGGGCTCCTCCAGCGCTCGCTTGGCCGCCCAGACTCAGCACAGCACGGAGAGCACCAGGCTTCCCAGGGCCCCTGGCTGTGGTCTGCAGCCCCACACACCCGAAGGCTGACTCCGTGAGCGCCCAGAAGGTGCCTGACAGACGTCATTTCCCGAGTGCTCTCCCCACCAGCAGAGACGTGTGCAGGTGGTTGGGGCCTGCCCCTGCGTGTCTGGGCTGCCGCCCACAGCCTCCGCTCAGGGGAAGCAGCCCCTGTGCCAAGACCTGCAGGAGGCGCGGGGCGTCCCTGCCTGGAAGCCAAGTGCACAGTCCGCTTGGAAGCGAGCCTCCTTGGGAAGAGTCGAGGGAGCCAAGCCGCGTGCAGCTGCAATCCCTGCTTGGGCCGAGCCGAGTGTGCCTCCAGGACGGCAGAGCTCCAGCTCTGCTCAGAGGCCGGATCTAGTCAAGTGCCTTGCGCGAGGCTGCTCTGCCCAGGGCGAGACTTGCCCAGGCTTGCCTCGCTGGTAGGCTTGCGGCCCAGGAAGGAGCAGGCTGTGCGATGCTGGGAGAGGCCACTGGCGCCTTCCTGGCCTCAGCTCCACTCCTGCCTTGCCTTTGCATCTAGGCCCCGGGCGTCCTTGGGGAAGGCTTAGGAGCCGGTGGCTTGCACACCGCCAAGCCCTCCAGCAGGGAGGCCTCTCGTAGAGGGGAGGGGAGGGCAAGTGCAGGGCTCCTCCAGCGGGTGCTTGGCCGCCCAGACTCAGCGCCGCACGGAGAGCACAAGGCTCCCAGGTCCCCTGGCTGTGGTCTGCAGCCCCACACTCCCGGAGGCTGACTCCGTGGGCGCCCAGAAGGTGCCTGACAGACGTCATGTCCCTAGCGCTCTGCTCCCCAGCAGAGACGTGTGCAGGTGGTGGGGCCTGCCCCTGCGTGTCTGGGCTCCCGCCGGCAGCCCCAGCTCCAGGGAAGCAGCCCCTGAGCCAGGACCTGTAGGAGGCGCGGGGCGCCCCCGCCTGGAAGCCTAGTGCACAGCATGCGGGAAGCGAGCCTCCTCGGGAGAAGAGGAGGCAGCCCAGCTGCGTGCGTCTGCACTCACTCCTTGGGCGGAGCCCAGTGAGCCTCCAGTACGGCAGAGCTCCAGCTCTGCTCAGAGGCCCGATCTGGCAGAGTTGCTGGCGTGAGGCTGCTCTGCCCTGGGCGAGCCTTGCCCAGACGTGCCTCGCTGCTAGGCTTCCTGCCCGGGAAGGAGCAGGCTGCGCCAGACAGGCAGACGCTCCTGGCGCCTTCCTGGCCTCAGCTCCACTCCTGCCTTGCCTTTGCTCCTAGTCCCCAGGCGTCCTTGCGGAGGGCTGAGGGGCCGGTGGGGTGCACGCTGCCAAGCCCTCCAGCCGTGAGAGCTCTGTCATAGGGAGGGGAATGACAAGTGCAGGGCTCCTCCAGCGGTCGCTTGGCCGCCCAGACTCAGCACAGCACGGAGAGCACCAGGCTTCCCCGGGCCCCTGGCTGTGGTCTGCAGCCCCACACACCCGGAGGCTGACTCCGTGAGCGCCCAGAAGATTCCTGACAGACGTCATTTCCCTAGTGCTCTCCCCACCAGCAGAGACGTGTGCAGGTGGTTGGGGCCTGCCCCTGCGTGTCTGGGCTGCCGCCCACAGCCGACGCTCAGGGGAAGCAGCCCCTGTGCCAAGACCTGCAGGAGGCGCGGGGCGTCCCTGCCTGGAAGCCAAGTGCACAGTCCGCTTGGAAGCGAGCCTCCTTGGGAAGAGTCGAGGGAGCCAAGCCGCGTGCAGCTGCAATCCCTGCTTGGGCCGAGCCGAGTGTGCCTCCAGGACGGCAGAGCTCCAGCTCTGCTCAGAGGCCGGATCTAGTCAAGTGCCTTGCGCGAGGCTGCTCTGCCCAGGGCGAGACTTGCCCAGGCTTGCCTCGCTGCTAGGCTTGCGGCCCGGGAAGGAGCAGGCTGTGCGATGCTGGGAGAGGCCACTGGCGCCTTCCTGGCCTCAGCTCCACTCCTGCCTTGCCTTTGCATCTAGGCCCCGGGCGTCCTTGGGGAAGGCTTAGGAGCCGGTGGCTTGCACACCGCCAAGCCCTCCAGCAGGGAGGCCTCTCGTAGAGGGGAGGGGAGGGCAAGTGCAGGGCTCCTCCAGCGGTTGCTTGGCCGCCCAGACTCAGCGCCGCACGGAGAGCACAAGGCTCCCAGGTCCCCTGGCTGTGGTCTGCATCCCCACACTCCCGGAGGCTGACTCCGTGGGCGCCCAGAAGGTGCCTGACAGACGTCATGCCCCTAGCGCTCTGCTCCCCGGCAGAGACGTGTGCAGGTGGTGGGGCCTGCCCCTGCGTGTCTGGGCTCCCGCCGGCAGCCCCAGCTCCAGGGAAGCATCCCCTGAGCCAAGACCTGTAGGAGGCGCGGGGCGCCCCCGCCTGGAAGCCTAGTGCACAGCATGCGGGAAGCGAGCCTCCTCGGGAGAAGAGGAGGCAGCCCAGCTGCGTGCGTCTGCACTCACTCCTTGGGCGGAGCCCAGTGAGCCTCCAGTACGGCAGAGCTCCAGCTCTGCTCAGAGGCCCGATCTGGCAGAGTTGCTGGCGTGAGGCTGCTCTGCCCTGGGCGAGCCTTGCCCAGACGTGCCTCGCTGCTAGGCTTCCTGCCCGGGAAGGAGCAGGCTGCGCCAGACAGGCAGACGCTCCTGGCGCCTTCCTGGCCTCAGCTCCACTCCTGCCTTGCCTTTGCACCTAGTCCCCAGGCGTCCTTGCGGAGGGCTGAGGGGCCGGTGGGGTGCACGCTGCCAAGCCCTCCAGCCGTGAGAGCTCTGTCATAGGGAAGGGAATGGCAAGTGCAGGGCTCCTCCAGCGCTCGCTTGGCCGCCCAGACTCAGCACAGCACGGAGAGCACCAGGCTTCCCAGGGCCCCTGGCTGTGGTCTGCAGCCCCACACACCCGGAGGCTGACTCCGTGAGCGCCCAGAAGGTGCCTGACAGACGTCATTTCCCTAGTGCTCTCCCCACCAGCAGAGACGTGTGCAGGTGGTTGGGGCCTGCCCCTGCGTGTCTGGGCTGCCGCCCACAGCCTCCGCTCAGGGGAAGCAGCCCCTGTGCCAAGACCTGCAGGAGGCGCGGGGCGTCCCTGCCTGGAAGCCAAGTGCACAGTCCGCTTGGAAGCGAGCCTCCTTGGGAAGAGTCGAGGGAGCCAAGCCGCGTGCAGCTGCAATCCCTGCTTGGGCCGAGCCGAGTGTGCCTCCAGGACGGTAGAGCTCCAGCTCTGCTCCGAGGCCGGATCTAGTCAAGTGCCTTGCGCGAGGCTGCTCTGCCCAGGGCGAGACTTGCCCAGGCTTGCCTCGCTGCTAGGCTTGCTGCCCGGGAAGGAGCAGGCTGTGCGATGCTGGGAGAGGCCACTGGCGCCTTCCTGGCCTCAGCTCCACTCCTGCCTTGCCTTTGCATCTAGGCCCCGGGCGTCCTTGGGGAAGGCTTAGGAGCCGGTGGCTTGCACACCGCTGAGCCCTCCAGCAGGGAGGCCTCTCGTAGAGGGGAGGGGAGGGCAAGTGCAGGGCTCCTCCAGCGGGTGCTTGGCCGCCCAGACTCAGCGCCGCACGGAGAGCACAAGGCTCCCAGGTCCGCTGGCTGTGGTCTGCAGCCCCACACTCCCGGAGGCTGACTCCGTGGGCGCCCAGAAGGTGCCTGACAGACGTCATGTCCCCAGCGCTCTGCTCCCCAGCAGAGACGTGTGCAGGTGGTGGGGCCTGCCCCTGCGTGTCTGGGCTCCCGCCGGCAGCCCCAGCTCCAGGGAAGCAGCCCCTGAGCCAAGACCTGTAGGAGACGCGGGGCGCCCCCGCCTGGAAGCCTAGTGCACAGCATGCGGGAAGCGAGCCTCCTCGGGAGAAGAGGAGGCAGCCCAGCTGCGTGCGTCTGCACTCACTCCTTGGGCGGAGCCCAGTGAGCCTCCAGTACGGCAGAGCTCCAGCTCTGCTCAGAGGCCCGATCTGGCAGAGTTGCTGGCGTGAGGCTGCTCTGCCCTGGGTGAGCCTTGCCCAGACGTGCCTCGCTGCTAGGCTTCCTGCCCGGGAAGGAGCAGGCTGCGCCAGACAGGCAGACGCTCCTGGCGCCTTCCTGGCCTCAGCTCCACTCCTGCCTTGCCTTTGCTCCTAGTCCCCAGGCGTCCTTGCGGAGGGCTGAGGGGCCGGTGGGGTGCACGCTGCCAAGCCCTCCAGCCGTGAGAGCTCTGTCATAGGGAAGGGAATGGCAAGTGCAGGGCTCCTCCAGCGCTCGCTTGGCCGCCCAGACTCAGCACAGCACGGAGAGCACCAGGCTTCCCCGGGCCCCTGGCTGTGGTCTGCAGCCCCACACACCCGGAGGCTGACTCTGTGAGCGCCCAGAAGATTCCTGACAGACGTCATTTCCCTAGTGCTCTCCCCACCAGCAGAGACGTGTGCAGGTGGTTGGGGCCTGCCCCTGCGTGTCTGGGCTGCCGCCCACAGCCTCCGCTCAGGGGAAGCAGCCCCTGTGCCAAGACCTGCAGGAGGCGCGGGGCGTCCCTGCCTGGAAGCCAAGTGCACAGTCCGCTTGGAAGCGAGCCTCCTTGGGAAGAGTCGAGGGAGCCAAGCCGCGTGCAGCTGCAATTCCTGCTTGGGCCGAGCCGAGTGTGCCTCCAGGACGGCAGAGCTCCAGCTCTGCTCCGAGGCCGGATCTAGTCAAGTGCCTTGCGCGAGGCTGCTCTGCCCTGGGCGAGACTTGCCCAGGCTTGCCTCGCTGCTAGGCTTGCTGCCCGGGAAGGAGCAGGCTGTGCGATGCTGGGAGAGGCCACTGGCGCCTTCCTGGCCTCAGCTCCACTCCTGCCTTGCCTTTGCATCTAGGCCCCGGGCGTCCTTGGGGAAGGCTTAGGAGCCGGTGGCTTGCACACCGCCAAGCCCTCCAGCAGGGAGGCCTCTCGTAGTGGGGAGGGGAGGGCAAGTGCCGGGCTCCTCCAGCGGGTGCTTGGCCGCCCAGACTCAGCGCCGCACGGAGAGCACAAGGCTCCCAGGTCCCCTGGCTGTGGTCTGCAGCCCCACACTCCCGGAGGCTGACTCCGTGGGCGCCCAGAAGGTGCCTGACAGACGTCATGTCCCTAGCGCTCTGCTCCCCAGCAGAGACGTGTGCAGGTGGTGGGGCCTGCCCCTGCGTGTCTGGGCTCACGCCGGCAGCCCCAGCTCCAGGGAAGCAGCCCCTGAGCCAAGACCTGTAGGAGGCGCGGGGCGCCCCCGCCTGGAAGCCTAGTGCACAGCATGCGGGAAGCGAGCCTCCTCGGGAGAAGAGGAGGCAGCCCAGCTGCGTGCGTCTGCACTCACTCCTTGGGCGGAGCCCAGTGAGCCTCCAGTACGGCAGAGCTCCAGCTCTGCTCAGAGGCCCGATCTGGCAGAGTTGCTGGCGTGAGGCTGCTCTGCCCTGGGCGAGCCTTGCCCAGACGTGCCTCGCTGCTAGGCTTCCTGCCCGGGAAGGAGCAGGCTGCGCCAGACAGGCAGACGCTCCTGGCGCCTTCCTGGCCTCAGCTCCACTCCTGCCTTGCCTTTGCACCTAGTCCCCAGGCGTCCTTGCGGAGGGCTGAGGGGCCGGTGGGGTGCACGCTGCCAAGCCCTCCAGCCGTGAGAGCTCTGTCATAGGGAAGGGAATGGCAAGTGCAGGGCTCCTCCAGCGCTCGCTTGGCCGCCCAGACTCAGCACAGCACGGAGAGCACCAGGCTTCCCAGGGCCCCTGGCTGTGGTCTGCAGCCCCACACACCCGGAGGCTGACTCCGTGAGCGCCCAGAAGGTGCCTGACAGACGTCATTTCCCTAGTGCTCTCCCCACCAGCAGAGACGTGTGCAGGTGGTTGGGGCCTGCCCCTGCGTGTCTGGGCTGCCGCCCACAGCCTCCGCTCAGGGGAAGCAGCCCCTGTGCCAAGACCTGCAGGAGGCGCGGGGCGTCCCTGCCTGGAAGCCAAGTGCACAGTCCGCTTGGAAGCGAGCCTCCTTGGGAAGAGTCGAGGGAGCCAAGCCGCGTGCAGCTGCAATCCCTGCTTGGGCCGAGCCGAGTGTGCCTCCAGGACGGTAGAGCTCCAGCTCTGCTCCGAGGCCGGATCTAGTCAAGTGCCTTGCGCGAGGCTGCTCTGCCCAGGGCGAGACTTGCCCAGGCTTGCCTCGCTGCTAGGCTTGCTGCCCGGGAAGGAGCAGGCTGTGCGATGCTGGGAGAGGCCACTGGCGCCTTCCTGGCCTCAGCTCCACTCCTGCCTTGCCTTTGCATCTAGGCCCCGGGCGTCCTTGGGGAAGGCTTAGGAGCCGGTGGCTTGCACACCGCCAAGCCCTCCAGCAGGGAGGCCTCTCGTAGAGGGGAGGGGAGGGCAAGTGCAGGGCTCCTCCAGCGGGTGCTTGGCCGCCCAGACTCAGCGCCGCACGGAGAGCACAAGGCTCCCAGGTCCGCTGGCTGTGGTCTGCAGCCCCACACTCCCGGAGGCTGACTCCGTGGGCGCCCAGAAGGTGCCTGACAGACGTCATGTCCCCAGCGCTCTGCTCCCCAGCAGAGACGTGTGCAGGTGGTGGGGCCTGCCCCTGCGTGTCTGGGCTCCCGCCGGCAGCCCCAGCTCCAGGGAAGCAGCCCCTGAGCCAAGACCTGTAGGAGACGCGGGGCGCCCCCGCCTGGAAGCCTAGTGCACAGCATGCGGGAAGCGAGCCTCCTCGGGAGAAGAGGAGGCAGCCCAGCTGCGTGCGTCTGCACTCACTCCTTGGGCGGAGCCCAGTGAGCCTCCAGTACGGCAGAGCTCCAGCTCTGCTCAGAGGCCCGATCTGGCAGAGTTGCTGGCGTGAGGCTGCTCTGCCCTGGGTGAGCCTTGCCCAGACGTGCCTCGCTGCTAGGCTTCCTGCCCGGGAAGGAGCAGGCTGCGCCAGACAGGCAGACGCTCCTGGCGCCTTCCTGGCCTCAGCTCCACTCCTGCCTTGCCTTTGCTCCTAGTCCCCAGGCGTCCTTGCGGAGGGCTGAGGGGCCGGTGGGGTGCACGCTGCCAAGCCCTCCAGCCGTGAGAGCTCTGTCATAGGGAAGGGAATGGCAAGTGCAGGGCTCCTCCAGCGCTCGCTTGGCCGCCCAGACTCAGCACAGCACGGAGAGCACCAGGCTTCCCCGGGCCCCTGGCTGTGGTCTGCAGCCCCACACACCCGGAGGCTGACTCTGTGAGCGCCCAGAAGATTCCTGACAGACGTCATTTCCCTAGTGCTCTCCCCACCAGCAGAGACGTGTGCAGGTGGTTGGGGCCTGCCCCTGCGTGTCTGGGCTGCCGCCCACAGCCTCCGCTCAGGGGAAGCAGCCCCTGTGCCAAGACCTGCAGGAGGCGCGGGGCGTCCCTGCCTGGAAGCCAAGTGCACAGTCCGCTTGGAAGCGAGCCTCCTTGGGAAGAGTCGAGGGAGCCAAGCCGCGTGCAGCTGCAATTCCTGCTTGGGCCGAGCCGAGTGTGCCTCCAGGACGGCAGAGCTCCAGCTCTGCTCCGAGGCCGGATCTAGTCAAGTGCCTTGCGCGAGGCTGCTCTGCCCTGGGCGAGACTTGCCCAGGCTTGCCTCGCTGCTAGGCTTGCTGCCCGGGAAGGAGCAGGCTGTGCGATGCTGGGAGAGGCCACTGGCGCCTTCCTGGCCTCAGCTCCACTCCTGCCTTGCCTTTGCATCTAGGCCCCGGGCGTCCTTGGGGAAGGCTTAGGAGCCGGTGGCTTGCACACCGCCAAGCCCTCCAGCAGGGAGGCCTCTCGTAGTGGGGAGGGGAGGGCAAGTGCCGGGCTCCTCCAGCGGGTGCTTGGCCGCCCAGACTCAGCGCCGCACGGAGAGCACAAGGCTCCCAGGTCCCCTTGCTGTGGTCTGCAGCCCCACACTCCCGGAGGCTGACTCCGTGGGCGCCCAGAAGGTGCCTGACAGACGTCATGTCCCCAGCGCTCTGCTCCCCAGCAGAGACGTGTGCAGGTGGTGGGGCCTGCCCCTGCGTGTCTGGGCTCCCGCCGGCAGCCCCAGCCCCAGGGAAGCAGCCCCTGAGCCAAGACCTGTAGGAGGCGCGGGGCGTCCCCGCCTGGAAGCCTAGTGCACAGCATGCGGGAAGCGAGCCTCCTCGGGAGAAGAGGAGGCAGCCCAGCTGCGTGCGTCTGCACTCACTCCTTGGGCGGAGCCCAGTGAGCCTCCAGTACGGCAGAGCTCCAGCTCTGCTCAGAGGCCCGATCTGGCAGAGTTGCTGGCGTGAGGCTGCTCTGCCCTGGGCGAGCCTTGCCCAGACGTGCCTCGCTGCTTGGCTTCCTGCCCGGGAAGGAGCAGGCTGCGCCAGACAGGCAGACGCTCCTGGCGCCTTCCTGGCCTCAGCTCCACTCCTGCCTTGCCTTTGCATCTAGGCCCCGGGCGTCCTTGGGGAAGGCTTAGGAGCCGGTGGCTTGCACACCGCCAAGCCCTCCAGCAGGGAGGCCTCTCGTAGAGGGGAGGGGAGGGCAAGTGCAGGGCTCCTCCAGCGGGTGCTTGGCCGCCCAGACTCAGCGCCGCACGGAGAGCACAAGGCTCCCAGGTCCCCTGGCTGTGGTCTGCAGCCCCACACTCCCGGAGGCTGACTCCGTGGGCGCCCAGAAGGTGCCTGACAGACGTCATGTCCCTAGCGCTCTGCTCCCCAGCAGAGACGTGTGCAGGTGGTGGGGCCTGCCCCTGCGTGTCTGGGCTCCCGCCGGCAGCCCCAGCTCCAGGGAAGCAGCCCCTGAGCCAAGACCTGTAGGAGGCGCGGGGCGCCCCCGCCTGGAAGCCTAGTGCACAGCAGGCGGGAAGCGAGCCTCCTCGGGAGAAGAGGAGGCAGCCCAGCTGCGTGCGTCTGCACTCACTCCTTGGGCGGAGCCCAGTGAGCCTCCAGTACGGCAGAGCTCCAGCTCTGCTCAGAGGCCCGATCTGGCAGAGTTGCTGGCGTGAGGCTGCTCTGCCCTGGGCGAGCCTTGCCCAGACGTGCCTCGCTGCTAGGCTTCCTGCCCGGGAAGGAGCAGGCTGCGCCAGACAGGCAGACGCTCCTGGCGCCTTCCTGGCCTCAGCTCCACTCCTGCCTTGCCTTTGCACCTAGTCCCCAGGCGTCCTTGCGGAGGGCTGAGGGGCCGGTGGGGTGCACGCTGCCAAGCCCTCCAGCCGTGAGAGCTCTGTCATAGGGAAGGGAATGGCAAGTGCAGGGCTCCTCCAGCGCTCGCTTGGCCGCCCAGACTCAGCACAGCACGGAGAGCACCAGGCTTCCCAGGGCCCCTGGCTGTGGTCTGCAGCCCCACACACCCGGAGGCTGACTCCGTGAGCGCCCAGAAGGTGCCTGACAGACGTCATTTCCCGAGTGCTCTCCCCACCAGCAGAGACGTGTGCAGGTGGTTGGGGCCTGCCCCTGCGTGTCTGGGCTGCCGCCCACAGCCTCCGCTCAGGGGAAGCAGCCCCTGTGCCAAGACCTGCAGGAGGCGCGGGGCGTCCCTGCCTGGAAGCCAAGTGCACAGTCCGCTTGAAAGCGAGCCTCCTTGGGAAGAGTCGAGGGAGCCAAGCCGCGTGCAGCTGCAATCCCTGCTTGGGCCGAGCCGAGTGTGCCTCCAGGACGGCAGAGCTCCAGCTCTGCTCCGAGGCCGGATCTAGTCAAGTGCCTTGCGCGAGGCTGCTCTGCCCTGGGCGAGACTTGCCCAGGCTTGCCTCGCTGCTAGGCTTGCTGCCCGGGAAGGAGCAGGCTGTGCGATGCTGGGAGAGGCCACTGGCGCCTTCCTGGCCTCAGCTCCACTCCTGCCTTGCCTTTGCATCTAGGCCCCGGGCGTCCTTGGGGAAGGCTTAGGAGCCGGTGGCTTGCACACTGCCAAGCCCTCCAGAGGTGAGGCCTCTGGTAGAGGGGAGGGGAGGGCAAGTGCAGGGCTCCTCCAGCGGTTGCTTGGCCGCCCAGACTCAGCGCCGCACGGAGAGCACAAGGCTCCCAGGTCCGCTGGCTGTGGTCTGCAGCCCCACACTCCCGGAGGCTGACTCCGTGGGCGCCCAGAAGGTGCCTGACAGACGTCATGTCCCTAACGCTCTGCTCCCCGGCAGAGACGTGTGCAGGTGGTGGGGCCTGCCCCTGCGTGTCTGGGCTCCCGCCGGCAGCCCCAGCTCCAGGGAAGCATCCCCTGAGCCAAGACCTGTAGGAGGCGCGGGCCGCCCCCGCCTGGAAGCCTAGTGCACAGCAGGCGGGAAGCGAGCCTCCTCGGGAGAAGAGGAGGCAGCCCAGCTGCGTGCGTCTGCACTCACTCCTTGGGCGGAGCCCAGTGAGCCTCCAGTACGGCAGAGCTCCAGCTCTGCTCAGAGGCCCGATCTGGCAGAGTTGCTGGCGTGAGGCTGCTCTGCCCTGGGCGAGCCTTGCCCAGACGTGCCTCGCTGCTAGGCTTCCTGCCCGGGAAGGAGCAGGCTGCGCCAGACAGGCAGACGCTCCTGGCGCCTTCCTGGCCTCAGCTCCACTCCTGCCTTGCCTTTGCTCCTAGTCCCCAGGCGTCCTTGCGGAGGGCTTAGGGGCCGGTGGGGTGCACGCTGCCAAGCCCTCCAGCCGTGAGAGCTCTGTCATAGGGAAGGGAATGACAAGTGCAGGGCTCCTCCAGCGCTCGCTTGGCCGCCCAGACTCAGCACAGCACGGAGAGCACCAGGCTTCCCAGGGCCCCTGGCTGTGGTCTGCAGCCCCACACACCCGAAGGCTGACTCCGTGAGCGCCCAGAAGGTGCCTGACAGATGTCATTTCCCGAGTGCTCTCCCCACCAGCAGAGACGTGTGCAGGTGGTTGGGGCCTGCCCCTGCGTGTCTGGGCTGCCGCCCACAGCCTCCGCTCAGGGGAAGCAGCCCCTGTGCCAAGACCTGCAGGAGGCGCGGGGCGTCCCTGCCTGGAAGCCAAGTGCACAGTCCGCTTGGAAGCGAGCCTCCTTGGGAAGAGTCGAGGGAGCCAAGCCGCGTGCAGCTGCAATCCCTGCTTGGGCCGAGCCGAGTGTGCCTCCAGGACGGCAGAGCTCCAGCTCTGCTCCGAGGCCGGATCTAGTCAAGTGCCTTGCGCGAGGCTGCTCTGCCCTGGGCGAGACTTGCCCAGGCTTGCCTCGCTGCTAGGCTTGCTGCCCAGGAAGGAGCAGGCTGTGCGATGCTGGGAGAGGCCACTGGCGCCTTCCTGGCCTCAGCTCCACTCCTGCCTTGCCTTTGCATCTAGGCCCCGGGCGTCCTTGGGGAAGGCTTAGGAGCCGGTGGCTTGCACACCGCCAAGCCCTCCAGCAGGGAGGCCTCTCGTAGAGGGGAGGGGAGGGCAAGTGCAGGGCTCCTCCAGCGGGTGCTTGGCCGCCCAGACTCAGCGCCGCACGGAGAGCACAAGGCTCCCAGGTCCGCTGGCTGTGGTCTGCAGCCCCACACTCCCGGAGGCTGACTCCGTGGGCGCCCAGAAGGTGCCTGACAGACGTCATGTCCCTAGCGCTCTGCTCCCCGGCAGAGACGTGTGCAGGTGGTGGGGCCTGCCCCTGCGTGTCTGGGCTCCCGCCGGCAGCCCCAGCTCCAGGGAAGCATCCCCTGAGCCAAGACCTGTAGGAGGCGCGGGGCGCCCCCGCCTGGAAGCCTAGTGCACAGCAGGCGGGAAGCGAGCCTCCTCGGGAGAAGAGGAGGCAGCCCAGCTGCGTGCGTCTGCACTCACTCCTTGGGCGGAGCCCAGTGAGCCTCCAGTACGGCAGAGCTCCAGCTCTGCTCAGAGGCCCGATCTGGCAGAGTTGCTGGCGTGAGGCTGCTCTGCCCTGGGCGAGCCTTGCCCAGACGTGCCTCGCTGCTAGGCTTCCTGCCCGGGAAGGAGCAGGCTGCGCCAGACAGGCAGACGCTCCTGGCGCCTTCCTGGCCTCAGCTCCACTCCTGCCTTGCCTTTGCTCCTAGTCCCCAGGCGTCCTTGCGGAGGGCTTAGGGGCCGGTGGGGTGCACGCTGCCAAGCCCTCCAGCCGTGAGAGCTCTGTCATAGGGAAGGGAATGACAAGTGCAGGGCTCCTCCAGCGCTCGCTTGGCCGCCCAGACTCAGCACAGCACGGAGAGCACCAGGCTTCCCAGGGCCCCTGGCTGTGGTCTGCAGCCCCACACACCCGGAGGCTGACTCCGTGAGCGCCCAGAAGGTGCCTGACAGACGTCATTTCCCGAGTGCTCTCCCCACCAGCAGAGACGTGTGCAGGTGGTTGGGGCCTGCCCCTGCGTGTCTGGGCTGCCGCCCACAGCCTCCGCTCAGGGGAAGCAGCCCCTGTGCCAAGACCTGCAGGAGGCGCGGGGCGTCCCTGCCTGGAAGCCAAGTGCACAGTCCGCTTGGAAGCGAGCCTCCTTGGGAAGAGTCGAGGGAGCCAAGCCGCGTGCAGCTGCAATCCCTGCTTGGGCCGAGCCGAGTGTGCCTCCAGGACGGCAGAGCTCCAGCTCTGCTCCGAGGCCGGATCTAGTCAAGTGCCTTGCGCGAGGCTGCTCTGCCCTGGGCGAGACTTGCCCAGGCTTGCCTCGCTGCTAGGCTTGCTGCCCAGGAAGGAGCAGGCTGTGCGATGCTGGGAGAGGCCACTGGCGCCTTCCTGGCCTCAGCTCCACTCCTGCCTTGCCTTTGCATCTAGGCCCCGGGCGTCCTTGGGGAAGGCTTAGGAGCCGGTGGCTTGCACACCGCCAAGCCCTCCAGCAGGGAGGCCTCTCGTAGAGGGGAGGGGAGGGCAAGTGCAGGGCTCCTCCAGCGGGTGCTTGGCCGCCCAGACTCAGCGCCGCACGGAGAGCACAAGGCTCCCAGGTCCCCTGGCTGTGGTCTGCAGCCCCACACTCCCGGAGGCTGACTCCGTGGGCGCCCAGAAGGTGCCTGACAGACGTCATGTCCCTAGCGCTCTGCTCCCCAGCAGAGACGTGTGCAGGTGGTGGGGCCTGCCCCTGCGTGTCTGGGCTCCCGCCGGCAGCCCCAGCTCCAGGGAAGCAGCCCCTGAGCCAAGACCTGTAGGAGGCGCGGGGCGCCCCCGCCTGGAAGCCTAGTGCACAGCATGCGGGAAGCTAGCCTCCTCGGGAGAAGAGGAGGCAGCCCAGCTGCGTGCGTCTGCACTCACTCCTTGGGCGGAGCCCAGTGAGCCTCCAGTACGGCAGAGCTCCAGCTCTGCTCAGAGGCCCGATCTGGCAGAGTTGCTGGCGTGAGGCTGCTCTGCCCTGGGCGAGCCTTGCCCAGACGTGCCTCGCTGCTAGGCTTCCTGCCCGGGAAGGAGCAGGCTGCGCCAGACAGGCAGACGCTCCTGGCGCCTTCCTGGCCTCAGCTCCACTCCTGCCTTGCCTTTGCTCCTAGTCCCCAGGCGTCCTTGCGGAGGGCTGAGGGGCCGGTGGGGTGCACGCTGCCAAGCCCTCCAGCCGTGAGAGCTCTGTCATAGGGAGGGGAATGACAAGTGCAGGGCTCCTCCAGCGGTCGCTTGGCCGCCCAGACTCAGCACAGCACGGAGAGCACCAGGCTTCCCCGGGCCCCTGGCTGTGGTCTGCAGCCCCACACACCCGGAGGCTGACTCCGTGAGCGCCCAGAAGATTCCTGACAGACGTCATTTCCCTAGTGCTCTCCCCACCAGCAGAGACGTGTGCAGGTGGTTGGGGCCTGCCCCTGCGTGTCTGGGCTGCCGCCCAAAGCCTCCGCTCAGGGGAAGCAGCCCCTGTGCCAAGACCTGCAGGAGGCGCGGGGCGTCCCTGCCTGGAAGCCAAGTGCACAGTCCGCTTGGAAGCGAGCCTCCTTGGGAAGAGTCGAGGGAGCCAAGCCGCGTGCAGCTGCAATCCCTGCTTGGGCCGAGCCGAGTGTGCCTCCAGGACGGCAGAGCTCCAGCTCTGCTCAGAGGCCGGATCTAGTCAAGTGCCTTGCGCGAGGCTGCTCTGCCCAGGGCGAGACTTGCCCAGGCTTGCCTCGCTGCTAGGCTTGTGGCCCAGGAAGGAGCAGGCCGTGCGATGCTGGGAGAGGCCACTGGCGCCTTCCTGGCCTCAGCTCCACTCCTGCCTTGCCTTTGCATCTAGGCCCCGGGCGTCCTTGGGGAAGGCTTAGGAGCCGGTGGCTTGCACACCACCAAGCCCTCCAGCAGGGAGGCCTCTCGTAGTGGGGAGGGGAGGGCAAGTGCCGGGCTCCTCCAGCGGTTGCTTGGCCGCCCAGACTCAGCGCCGCACGGAGAGCACAAGGCTCCCAGGTCCCCTGGCTGTGGTCTGCATCCCCACACTCCCGGAGGCTGACTCCGTGGGCGCCCAGAAGGTGCCTGACAGACGTCATGCCCCTAGCGCTCTGCTCCCCGGCAGAGACGTGTGCAGGTGGTGGGGCCTGCCCCTGCGTGTCTGGGCTCCCGCCGGCAGCCCCAGCTCCAGGGAAGCATCCCCTGAGCCAAGACCTGTAGGAGGCGCGGGGCGCCCCCGCCTGGAAGCCTAGTGCACAGCATGCGGGAAGCGAGCCTCCTCGGGAGAAGAGGAGGCAGCCCAGCTGCGTGCGTCTGCACTCACTCCTTGGGCGGAGCCCAGTGAGCCTCCAGTACGGCAGAGCTCCAGCTCTGCTCAGAGGCCCGATCTGGCAGAGTTGCTGGCGTGAGGCTGCTCTGCCCTGGGCGAGCCTTGCCCAGACGTGCCTCGCTGCTAGGCTTCCTGCCCGGGAAGGAGCAGGCTGCGCCAGACAGGCAGACGCTCCTGGCGCCTTCCTGGCCTCAGCTCCACTCCTGCCTTGCCTTTGCTCCTAGTCCCCAGGCGTCCTTGCGGAGGGCTTAGGGGCCGGTGGGGTGCACGCTGCCAAGCCCTCCAGCCGTGAGAGCTCTGTCATAGGGAAGGGAATGACAAGTGCAGGGCTCCTCCAGCGCTCGCTTGGCCGCCCAGACTCAGCACAGCACGGAGAGCACCAGGCTTCCCAGGGCCCCTGGCTGTGGTCTGCAGCCCCACACACCCGAAGGCTGACTCCGTGAGCGCCCAGAAGGTGCTTGACAGACGTCATTTCCCGAGTGCTCTCCCCACCAGCAGAGACGTGTGCAGGTGGTTGGGGCCTGCCCCTGCGTGTCTGGGCTGCCGCCCACAGCCTCCGCTCAGGGGAAGCAGCCCCTGTGCCAAGACCTGCAGGAGGCGCGGGGCGTCCCTGCCTGGAAGCCAAGTGCACAGTCCGCTTGGAAGCGAGCCTCCTTGGGAAGAGTCGAGGGAGCCAAGCCGCGTGCAGCTGCAATCCCTGCTTGGGCCGAGCCGAGTGTGCCTCCAGGACGGCAGAGCTCCAGCTCTGCTCAGAGGCCGGATCTAGTCAAGTGCCTTGCGCGAGGCTGCTCTGCCCAGGGCGAGACTTGCCCAGGCTTGCCTCGCTGCTAGGCTTGCGGCCCAGGAAGGAGCAGGCTGTGCGATGCTGGGAGAGGCCACTGGCGCCTTCCTGGCCTCAGCTCCACTCCTGCCTTGCCTTTGCATCTAGGCCCCGGGCGTCCTTGGGGAAGGCTTAGGAGCCGGTGGCTTGCACACCGCCAAGCCCTCCAGCAGGGAGGCCTCTCGTAGAGGGGAGGGGAGGGCAAGTGCAGGGCTCCTCCAGCGGTTGCTTGGCCGCCCAGACTCAGCGCCGCACGGAGAGCACAAGGCTCCCAGGTCCCCTGGCTGTGGTCTGCATCCCCACACTCCCGGAGGCTGACTCCGTGGGCGCCCAGAAGGTGCCTGACAGACGTCATGCCCCTAGCGCTCTGCTCCCCGGCAGAGACGTGTGCAGGTGGTGGGGCCTGCCCCTGCGTGTCTGGGCTCCCGCCGGCAGCCCCAGCTCCAGGGAAGCATCCCCTGAGCCAAGACCTGTAGGAGGCGCGGGGCGCCCCCGCCTGGAAGCCTAGTGCACAGCATGCGGGAAGCGAGCCTCCTCGGGAGAAGAGGAGGCAGCCCAGCTGCGTGCGTCTGCACTCACTCCTTGGGCGGAGCCCAGTGAGCCTCCAGTACGGCAGAGCTCCAGCTCTGCTCAGAGGCCCGATCTGGCAGAGTTGCTGGCGTGAGGCTGCTCTGCCCTGGGCGAGCCTTGCCCAGACGTGCCTCGCTGCTAGGCTTCCTGCCCGGGAAGGAGCAGGCTGCGCCAGACAGGCAGACGCTCCTGGCGCCTTCCTGGCCTCAGCTCCACTCCTGCCTTGCCTTTGCACCTAGTCCCCAGGCGTCCTTGCGGAGGGCTGAGGGGCCGGTGGGGTGCACGCTGCCAAGCCCTCCAGCCGTGAGAGCTCTGTCATAGGGAAGGGAATGGCAAGTGCAGGGCTCCTCCAGCGCTCGCTTGGCCGCCCAGACTCAGCACAGCACGGAGAGCACCAGGCTTCCCAGGGCCCCTGGCTGTGGTCTGCAGCCCCACACACCCGGAGGCTGACTCCGTGAGCGCCCAGAAGGTGCCTGACAGACGTCATTTCCCTAGTGCTCTCCCCACCAGCAGAGACGTGTGCAGGTGGTTGGGGCCTGCCCCTGCGTGTCTGGGCTGCCGCCCACAGCCTCCGCTCAGGGGAAGCAGCCCCTGTGCCAAGACCTGCAGGAGGCGCGGGGCGTCCCTGCCTGGAAGCCAAGTGCACAGTCCGCTTGGAAGCGAGCCTCCTTGGGAAGAGTCGAGGGAGCCAAGCCGCGTGCAGCTGCAATCCCTGCTTGGGCCGAGCCGAGTGTGCCTCCAGGACGGTAGAGCTCCAGCTCTGCTCCGAGGCCGGATCTAGTCAAGTGCCTTGCGCGAGGCTGCTCTGCCCAGGGCGAGACTTGCCCAGGCTTGCCTCGCTGCTAGGCTTGCTGCCCGGGAAGGAGCAGGCTGTGCGATGCTGGGAGAGGCCACTGGCGCCTTCCTGGCCTCAGCTCCACTCCTGCCTTGCCTTTGCATCTAGGCCCCGGGCGTCCTTGGGGAAGGCTTAGGAGCCGGTGGCTTGCACACCGCCAAGCCCTCCAGCAGGGAGGCCTCTCGTAGAGGGGAGGGGAGGGCAAGTGCAGGGCTCCTCCAGCGGGTGCTTGGCCGCCCAGACTCAGCGCCGCACGGAGAGCACAAGGCTCCCAGGTCCGCTGGCTGTGGTCTGCAGCCCCACACTCCCGGAGGCTGACTCCGTGGGCGCCCAGAAGGTGCCTGACAGACGTCATGTCCCCAGCGCTCTGCTCCCCAGCAGAGACGTGTGCAGGTGGTGGGGCCTGCCCCTGCGTGTCTGGGCTCCCGCCGGCAGCCCCAGCTCCAGGGAAGCAGCCCCTGAGCCAAGACCTGTAGGAGACGCGGGGCGCCCCCGCCTGGAAGCCTAGTGCACAGCATGCGGGAAGCGAGCCTCCTCGGGAGAAGAGGAGGCAGCCCAGCTGCGTGCGTCTGCACTCACTCCTTGGGCGGAGCCCAGTGAGCCTCCAGTACGGCAGAGCTCCAGCTCTGCTCAGAGGCCCGATCTGGCAGAGTTGCTGGCGTGAGGCTGCTCTGCCCTGGGTGAGCCTTGCCCAGACGTGCCTCGCTGCTAGGCTTCCTGCCCGGGAAGGAGCAGGCTGCGCCAGACAGGCAGACGCTCCTGGCGCCTTCCTGGCCTCAGCTCCACTCCTGCCTTGCCTTTGCTCCTAGTCCCCAGGCGTCCTTGCGGAGGGCTGAGGGGCCGGTGGGGTGCACGCTG
Source organism: Budorcas taxicolor (assembly GCF_023091745.1). Taxonomy (NCBI): domain Eukaryota; kingdom Metazoa; phylum Chordata; class Mammalia; order Artiodactyla; family Bovidae; genus Budorcas; species Budorcas taxicolor. The sequence goes on from NW_026291665.1 coordinate 170,255, forward strand.
CCAAGCCCTCCAGCCGTGAGAGCTCTGTCATAGGGAAGGGAATGGCAAGTGCAGGGCTCCTCCAGCGCTCGCTTGGCCGCCCAGACTCAGCACAGCACGGAGAGCACCAGGCTTCCCCGGGCCCCTGGCTGTGGTCTGCAGCCCCACACACCCGGAGGCTGACTCCGTGAGCGCCCAGAAGATTCCTGACAGACGTCATTTCCCTAGTGCTCTCCCCACCAGCAGAGACGTGTGCAGGTGGTTGGGGCCTGCCCCTGCGTGTCTGGGCTGCCGCCCACAGCCTCCGCTCAGGGGAAGCAGCCCCTGTGCCAAGACCTGCAGGAGGCGCGGGGCGTCCCTGCCTGGAAGCCAAGTGCACAGTCCGCTTGGAAGCGAGCCTCCTTGGGAAGAGTCGAGGGAGCCAAGCCGCGTGCAGCTGCAATTCCTGCTTGGGCCGAGCCGAGTGTGCCTCCAGGACGGCAGAGCTCCAGCTCTGCTCCGAGGCCGGATCTAGTCAAGTGCCTTGCGCGAGGCTGCTCTGCCCTGGGCGAGACTTGCCCAGGCTTGCCTCGCTGCTAGGCTTGCTGCCCGGGAAGGAGCAGGCTGTGCGATGCTGGGAGAGGCCACTGGCGCCTTCCTGGCCTCAGCTCCACTCCTGCCTTGCCTTTGCATCTAGGCCCCGGGCGTCCTTGGGGAAGGCTTAGGAGCCGGTGGCTTGCACACCGCCAAGCCCTCCAGCAGGGAGGCCTCTCGTAGTGGGGAGGGGAGGGCAAGTGCCGGGCTCCTCCAGCGGGTGCTTGGCCGCCCAGACTCAGCGCCGCACGGAGAGCACAAGGCTCCCAGGTCCCCTGGCTGTGGTCTGCAGCCCCACACTCCCGGAGGCTGACTCCGTGGGCGCCCAGAAGGTGCCTGACAGACGTCATGTCCCTAGCGCTCTGCTCCCCAGCAGAGACGTGTGCAGGTGGTGGGGCCTGCCCCTGCGTGTCTGGGCTCACGCCGGCAGCCCCAGCTCCAGGGAAGCAGCCCCTGAGCCAAGACCTGTAGGAGGCGCGGGGCGCCCCCGCCTGGAAGCCTAGTGCACAGCATGCGGGAAGCGAGCCTCCTCGGGAGAAGAGGAGGCAGCCCAGCTGCGTGCGTCTGCACTCACTCCTTGGGCGGAGCCCAGTGAGCCTCCAGTACGGCAGAGTTCCAGCTCTGCTCAGAGGCCCGATCTGGCAGAGTTGCTGGCGTGAGGCTGCTCTGCCCTGGGCGAGCCTTGCCCAGACGTGCCTCGCTGCTAGGCTTCCTGCCCGGGAAGGAGCAGGCTGCGCCAGACAGGCAGACGCTCCTGGCGCCTTCCTGGCCTCAGCTCCACTCCTGCCTTGCCTTTGCACCTAGTCCCCAGGCGTCCTTGCGGAGGGCTGAGGGGCCGGTGGGGTGCACGCTGCCAAGCCCTCCAGCCGTGAGAGCTCTGTCATAGGGAAGGGAATGGCAAGTGCAGGGCTCCTCCAGCGCTCGCTTGGCCGCCCAGACTCAGCACAGCACGGAGAGCACCAGGCTTCCCAGGGCCCCTGGCTGTGGTCTGCAGCCCCACACACCCGGAGGCTGACTCCGTGAGCGCCCAGAAGGTGCCTGACAGACGTCATTTCCCTAGTGCTCTCCCCACCAGCAGAGACGTGTGCAGGTGGTTGGGGCCTGCCCCTGCGTGTCTGGGCTGCCGCCCACAGCCTCCGCTCAGGGGAAGCAGCCCCTGTGCCAAGACCTGCAGGAGGCGCGGGGCGTCCCTGCCTGGAAGCCAAGTGCACAGTCCGCTTGGAAGCGAGCCTCCTTGGGAAGAGTCGAGGGAGCCAAGCCGCGTGCAGCTGCAATCCCTGCTTGGGCCGAGCCGAGTGTGCCTCCAGGACGGTAGAGCTCCAGCTCTGCTCCGAGGCCGGATCTAGTCAAGTGCCTTGCGCGAGGCTGCTCTGCCCAGGGCGAGACTTGCCCAGGCTTGCCTCGCTGCTAGGCTTGCTGCCCGGGAAGGAGCAGGCTGTGCGATGCTGGGAGAGGCCACTGGCGCCTTCCTGGCCTCAGCTCCACTCCTGCCTTGCCTTTGCATCTAGGCCCCGGGCGTCCTTGGGGAAGGCTTAGGAGCCGGTGGCTTGCACACCGCCAAGCCCTCCAGCAGGGAGGCCTCTCGTAGAGGGGAGGGGAGGGCAAGTGCAGGGCTCCTCCAGCGGGTGCTTGGCCGCCCAGACTCAGCGCCGCACGGAGAGCACAAGGCTCCCAGGTCCGCTGGCTGTGGTCTGCAGCCCCACACTCCCGGAGGCTGACTCCGTGGGCGCCCAGAAGGTGCCTGACAGACGTCATGTCCCCAGCGCTCTGCTCCCCAGCAGAGACGTGTGCAGGTGGTGGGGCCTGCCCCTGCGTGTCTGGGCTCCCGCCGGCAGCCCCAGCTCCAGGGAAGCAGCCCCTGAGCCAAGACCTGTAGGAGGCGCGGGGCGCCCCCGCCTGGAAGCCTAGTGCACAGCATGCGGGAAGCGAGCCTCCTCGGGAGAAGAGGAGGCAGCCCAGCTGCGTGCGTCTGCACTCACTCCTTGGGCGGAGCCCAGTGAGCCTCCAGTACGGCAGAGCTCCAGCTCTGCTCAGAGGCCCGATCTGGCAGAGTTGCTGGCGTGAGGCTGCTCTGCCCTGGGTGAGCCTTGCCCAAACGTGCCTCGCTGCTAGGCTTCCTGCCCGGGAAGGAGCAGGCTGCGCCAGACAGGCAGACGCTCCTGGCGCCTTCCTGGCCTCAGCTCCACTCCTGCCTTGCCTTTGCTCCTAGTCCCCAGGCGTCCTTGCGGAGGGCTGAGGGGCCGGTGGGGTGCACGCTGCCAAGCCCTCCAGCCGTGAGAGCTCTGTCATAGGGAAGGGAATGGCAAGTGCAGGGCTCCTCCAGCGCTCGCTTGGCCGCCCAGACTCAGCACAGCACGGAGAGCACCAGGCTTCCCCGGGCCCCTGGCTGTGGTCTGCAGCCCCACACACCCGGAGGCTGACTCTGTGAGCGCCCAGAAGATTCCTGACAGACGTCATTTCCCTAGTGCTCTCCCCACCAGCAGAGACGTGTGCAGGTGGTTGGGGCCTGCCCCTGCGTGTCTGGGCTGCCGCCCACAGCCTCCGCTCAGGGGAAGCAGCCCCTGTGCCAAGACCTGCAGGAGGCGCGGGGCGTCCCTGCCTGGAAGCCAAGTGCACAGTCCGCTTGGAAGCGAGCCTCCTTGGGAAGAGTCGAGGGAGCCAAGCCGCGTGCAGCTGCAATCCCTGCTTGGGCCGAGCCGAGTGTGCCTCCAGGACGGTAGAGCTCCAGCTCTGCTCCGAGGCCGGATCTAGTCAAGTGCCTTGCGCGAGGCTGCTCTGCCCAGGGCGAGACTTGCCCAGGCTTGCCTCGCTGCTAGGCTTGCTGCCCGGGAAGGAGCAGGCTGTGCGATGCTGGGAGAGGCCACTGGCGCCTTCCTGGCCTCAGCTCCACTCCTGCCTTGCCTTTGCATCTAGGCCCCGGGCGTCCTTGGGGAAGGCTTAGGAGCCGGTGGCTTGCACACCGCCAAGCCCTCCAGCAGGGAGGCCTCTCGTAGAGGGGAGGGGAGGGCAAGTGCAGGGCTCCTCCAGCGGGTGCTTGGCCGCCCAGACTCAGCGCCGCACGGAGAGCACAAGGCTCCCAGGTCCGCTGGCTGTGGTCTGCAGCCCCACACTCCCGGAGGCTGACTCCGTGGGCGCCCAGAAGGTGCCTGACAGACGTCATGTCCCCAGCGCTCTGCTCCCCAGCAGAGACGTGTGCAGGTGGTGGGGCCTGCCCCTGCGTGTCTGGGCTCCCGCCGGCAGCCCCAGCTCCAGGGAAGCAGCCCCTGAGCCAAGACCTGTAGGAGACGCGGGGCGCCCCCGCCTGGAAGCCTAGTGCACAGCATGCGGGAAGCGAGCCTCCTCGGGAGAAGAGGAGGCAGCCCAGCTGCGTGCGTCTGCACTCACTCCTTGGGCGGAGCCCAGTGAGCCTCCAGTACGGCAGAGCTCCAGCTCTGCTCAGAGGCCCGATCTGGCAGAGTTGCTGGCGTGAGGCTGCTCTGCCCTGGGTGAGCCTTGCCCAGACGTGCCTCGCTGCTAGGCTTCCTGCCCGGGAAGGAGCAGGCTGCGCCAGACAGGCAGACGCTCCTGGCGCCTTCCTGGCCTCAGCTCCACTCCTGCCTTGCCTTTGCTCCTAGTCCCCAGGCGTCCTTGCGGAGGGCTGAGGGGCCGGTGGGGTGCACGCTGCCAAGCCCTCCAGCCGTGAGAGCTCTGTCATAGGGAAGGGAATGGCAAGTGCAGGGCTCCTCCAGCGCTCGCTTGGCCGCCCAGACTCAGCACAGCACGGAGAGCACCAGGCTTCCCCGGGCCCCTGGCTGTGGTCTGCAGCCCCACACACCCGGAGGCTGACTCTGTGAGCGCCCAGAAGATTCCTGACAGACGTCATTTCCCTAGTGCTCTCCCCACCAGCAGAGACGTGTGCAGGTGGTTGGGGCCTGCCCCTGCGTGTCTGGGCTGCCGCCCACAGCCTCCGCTCAGGGGAAGCAGCCCCTGTGCCAAGACCTGCAGGAGGCGCGGGGCGTCCCTGCCTGGAAGCCAAGTGCACAGTCCGCTTGGAAGCGAGCCTCCTTGGGAAGAGTCGAGGGAGCCAAGCCGCGTGCAGCTGCAATTCCTGCTTGGGCCGAGCCGAGTGTGCCTCCAGGACGGCAGAGCTCCAGCTCTGCTCCGAGGCCGGATCTAGTCAAGTGCCTTGCGCGAGGCTGCTCTGCCCTGGGCGAGACTTGCCCAGGCTTGCCTCGCTGCTAGGCTTGCTGCCCGGGAAGGAGCAGGCTGTGCGATGCTGGGAGAGGCCACTGGCGCCTTCCTGGCCTCAGCTCCACTCCTGCCTTGCCTTTGCATCTAGGCCCCGGGCGTCCTTGGGGAAGGCTTAGGAGCCGGTGGCTTGCACACCGCCAAGCCCTCCAGCAGGGAGGCCTCTCGTAGTGGGGAGGGGAGGGCAAGTGCCGGGCTCCTCCAGCGGGTGCTTGGCCGCCCAGACTCAGCGCCGCACGGAGAGCACAAGGCTCCCAGGTCCCCTGGCTGTGGTCTGCAGCCCCACACTCCCGGAGGCTGACTCCGTGGGCGCCCAGAAGGTGCCTGACAGACGTCATGTCCCTAGCGCTCTGCTCCCCAGCAGAGACGTGTGCAGGTGGTGGGGCCTGCCCCTGCGTGTCTGGGCTCACGCCGGCAGCCCCAGCTCCAGGGAAGCAGCCCCTGAGCCAAGACCTGTAGGAGGCGCGGGGCGCCCCCGCCTGGAAGCCTAGTGCACAGCATGCGGGAAGCGAGCCTCCTCGGGAGAAGAGGAGGCAGCCCAGCTGCGTGCGTCTGCACTCACTCCTTGGGCGGAGCCCAGTGAGCCTCCAGTACGGCAGAGCTCCAGCTCTGCTCAGAGGCCCGATCTGGCAGAGTTGCTGGCGTGAGGCTGCTCTGCCCTGGGCGAGCCTTGCCCAGACGTGCCTCGCTGCTAGGCTTCCTGCCCGGGAAGGAGCAGGCTGCGCCAGACAGGCAGACGCTCCTGGCGCCTTCCTGGCCTCAGCTCCACTCCTGCCTTGCCTTTGCACCTAGTCCCCAGGCGTCCTTGCGGAGGGCTGAGGGGCCGGTGGGGTGCACGCTGCCAAGCCCTCCAGCCGTGAGAGCTCTGTCATAGGGAAGGGAATGGCAAGTGCAGGGCTCCTCCAGCGCTCGCTTGGCCGCCCAGACTCAGCACAGCACGGAGAGCACCAGGCTTCCCAGGGCCCCTGGCTGTGGTCTGCAGCCCCACACACCCGGAGGCTGACTCCGTGAGCGCCCAGAAGGTGCCTGACAGACGTCATTTCCCTAGTGCTCTCCCCACCAGCAGAGACGTGTGCAGGTGGTTGGGGCCTGCCCCTGCGTGTCTGGGCTGCCGCCCACAGCCTCCGCTCAGGGGAAGCAGCCCCTGTGCCAAGACCTGCAGGAGGCGCGGGGCGTCCCTGCCTGGAAGCCAAGTGCACAGTCCGCTTGGAAGCGAGCCTCCTTGGGAAGAGTCGAGGGAGCCAAGCCGCGTGCAGCTGCAATCCCTGCTTGGGCCGAGCCGAGTGTGCCTCCAGGACGGTAGAGCTCCAGCTCTGCTCCGAGGCCGGATCTAGTCAAGTGCCTTGCGCGAGGCTGCTCTGCCCAGGGCGAGACTTGCCCAGGCTTGCCTCGCTGCTAGGCTTGCTGCCCGGGAAGGAGCAGGCTGTGCGATGCTGGGAGAGGCCACTGGCGCCTTCCTGGCCTCAGCTCCACTCCTGCCTTGCCTTTGCATCTAGGCCCCGGGCGTCCTTGGGGAAGGCTTAGGAGCCGGTGGCTTGCACACCGCCAAGCCCTCCAGCAGGGAGGCCTCTCGTAGAGGGGAGGGGAGGGCAAGTGCAGGGCTCCTCCAGCGGGTGCTTGGCCGCCCAGACTCAGCGCCGCACGGAGAGCACAAGGCTCCCAGGTCCGCTGGCTGTGGTCTGCAGCCCCACACTCCCGGAGGCTGACTCCGTGGGCGCCCAGAAGGTGCCTGACAGACGTCATGTCCCCAGCGCTCTGCTCCCCAGCAGAGACGTGTGCAGGTGGTGGGGCCTGCCCCTGCGTGTCTGGGCTCCCGCCGGCAGCCCCAGCTCCAGGGAAGCAGCCCCTGAGCCAAGACCTGTAGGAGGCGCGGGGCGCCCCCGCCTGGAAGCCTAGTGCACAGCATGCGGGAAGCGAGCCTCCTCGGGAGAAGAGGAGGCAGCCCAGCTGCGTGCGTCTGCACTCACTCCTTGGGCGGAGCCCAGTGAGCCTCCAGTACGGCAGAGCTCCAGCTCTGCTCAGAGGCCCGATCTGGCAGAGTTGCTGGCGTGAGGCTGCTCTGCCCTGGGTGAGCCTTGCCCAAACGTGCCTCGCTGCTAGGCTTCCTGCCCGGGAAGGAGCAGGCTGCGCCAGACAGGCAGACGCTCCTGGCGCCTTCCTGGCCTCAGCTCCACTCCTGCCTTGCCTTTGCTCCTAGTCCCCAGGCGTCCTTGCGGAGGGCTGAGGGGCCGGTGGGGTGCACGCTGCCAAGCCCTCCAGCCGTGAGAGCTCTGTCATAGGGAAGGGAATGGCAAGTGCAGGGCTCCTCCAGCGCTCGCTTGGCCGCCCAGACTCAGCACAGCACGGAGAGCACCAGGCTTCCCCGGGCCCCTGGCTGTGGTCTGCAGCCCCACACACCCGGAGGCTGACTCTGTGAGCGCCCAGAAGATTCCTGACAGACGTCATTTCCCTAGTGCTCTCCCCACCAGCAGAGACGTGTGCAGGTGGTTGGGGCCTGCCCCTGCGTGTCTGGGCTGCCGCCCACAGCCTCCGCTCAGGGGAAGCAGCCCCTGTGCCAAGACCTGCAGGAGGCGCGGGGCGTCCCTGCCTGGAAGCCAAGTGCACAGTCCGCTTGGAAGCGAGCCTCCTTGGGAAGAGTCGAGGGAGCCAAGCCGCGTGCAGCTGCAATCCCTGCTTGGGCCGAGCCGAGTGTGCCTCCAGGACGGCAGAGCTCCAGCTCTGCTCAGAGGCCGGATCTAGTCAAGTGCCTTGCGCGAGGCTGCTCTGCCCAGGGCGAGACTTGCCCAGGCTTGCCTCGCTGCTAGGCTTGCGGCCCAGGAAGGAGCAGGCTGTGCGATGCTGGGAGAGGCCACTGGCGCCTTCCTGGCCTCAGCTCCACTCCTGCCTTGCCTTTGCATCTAGGCCCCGGGCGTCCTTGGGGAAGGCTTAGGAGCCGGTGGCTTGCACACCGCCAAGCCCTCCAGCAGGGAGGCCTCTCGTAGAGGGGAGGGGAGGGCAAGTGCAGGGCTCCTCCAGCGGTTGCTTGGCCGCCCAGACTCAGCGCCGCACGGAGAGCACAAGGCTCCCAGGTCCCCTGGCTGTGGTCTGCATCCCCACACTCCCGGAGGCTGACTCCGTGGGCGCCCAGAAGGTGCCTGACAGACGTCATGCCCCTAGCGCTCTGCTCCCCGGCAGAGACGTGTGCAGGTGGTGGGGCCTGCCCCTGCGTGTCTGGGCTCCCGCCGGCAGCCCCAGCTCCAGGGAAGCATCCCTGAGCCAAGACCTGTAGGAGGCGCGGGGCGCCCCCGCCTGGAAGCCTAGTGCACAGCATGCGGGAAGCGAGCGTCCTCGGGAGAAGAGGAGGCAGCCCAGCTGCGTGCGTCTGCACTCACTACTTGGGCGGAGCCCAGTGAGCCTCCAGTACGGCAGAGCTCCAGCTCTGCTCAGAGGCCCGATCTGGCAGAGTTGCTGGCGTGAGGCTGCTCTGCCCTGGGCGAGCCTTGCCCAGACGTGCCTCGCTGCTAGGCTTCCTGCCCGGGAAGGAGCAGGCTGCGCCAGACAGGCAGACGCTCCTGGCGCCTTCCTGGCCTCAGCTCCACTCCTGCCTTGCCTTTGCACCTAGTCCCCAGGCGTCCTTGCGGAGGGCTGAGGGGCCGGTGGGGTGCACGCTGCCAAGCCCTCCAGCCGTGAGAGCTCTGTCATAGGGAAGGGAATGGCAAGTGCAGGGCTCCTCCAGCGCTCGCTTGGCCGCCCAGACTCAGCACAGCACGGAGAGCACCAGGCTTCCCAGGGCCCCTGGCTGTGGTCTGCAGCCCCACACACCCGGAGGCTGACTCCGTGAGCGCCCAGAAGGTGCCTGACAGACGTCATTTCCCTAGTGCTCTCCCCACCAGCAGAGACGTGTGCAGGTGGTTGGGGCCTGCCCCTGCGTGTCTGGGCTGCCGCCCACAGCCTCCGCTCAGGGGAAGCAGCCCCTGTGCCAAGACCTGCAGGAGGCGCGGGGGGCGGTCCCTGCCTGGAAGCCAAGTGCACAGTCCGCTTGGAAGCGAGCCTCCTTGGGAAGAGTCGAGGGAGCCAAGCCGCGTGCAGCTGCAATCCCTGCTTGGGCCGAGCCGAGTGTGCCTCCAGGACGGTAGAGCTCCAGCTCTGCTCCGAGGCCGGATCTAGTCAAGTGCCTTGCGCGAGGCTGCTCTGCCCAGGGCGAGACTTGCCCAGGCTTGCCTCGCTGCTAGGCTTGCTGCCCGGGAAGGAGCAGGCTGTGCGATGCTGGGAGAGGCCACTGGCGCCTTCCTGGCCTCAGCTCCACTCCTGCCTTGCCTTTGCATCTAGGCCCCGGGCGTCCTTGGGGAAGGCTTAGGAGCCGGTGGCTTGCACACCGCCAAGCCCTCCAGCAGGGAGGCCTCTCGTAGAGGGGAGGGGAGGGCAAGTGCAGGGCTCCTCCAGCGGGTGCTTGGCCGCCCAGACTCAGCGCCGCACGGAGAGCACAAGGCTCCCAGGTCCGCTGGCTGTGGTCTGCAGCCCCACACTCCCGGAGGCTGACTCCGTGGGCGCCCAGAAGGTGCCTGACAGACGTCATGTCCCCAGCGCTCTGCTCCCCAGCAGAGACGTGTGCAGGTGGTGGGGCCTGCCCCTGCGTGTCTGGGCTCCCGCCGGCAGCCCCAGCTCCAGGGAAGCAGCCCCTGAGCCAAGACCTGTAGGAGGCGCGGGGCGCCCCCGCCTGGAAGCCTAGTGCACAGCATGCGGGAAGCGAGCCTCCTCGGGAGAAGAGGAGGCAGCGCTGCGTGCGTCTGCACTCACTCCTTGGGCGGAGCCCAGTGAGCCTCCAGTACGGCAGAGCTCCAGCTCTGCTCAGAGGCCCGATCTGGCAGAGTTGCTGGCGTGAGGCTGCTCTGCCCTGGGTGAGCCTTGCCCAAACGTGCCTCGCTGCTAGGCTTCCTGCCCGGGAAGGAGCAGGCTGCGCCAGACAGGCAGACGCTCCTGGCGCCTTCCTGGCCTCAGCTCCACTCCTGCCTTGCCTTTGCTCCTAGTCCCCAGGCGTCCTTGCGGAGGGCTGAGGGGCCGGTGGGGTGCACGCTGCCAAGCCCTCCAGCCGTGAGAGCTCTGTCATAGGGAAGGGAATGGCAAGTGCAGGGCTCCTCCAGCGCTCGCTTGGCCGCCCAGACTCAGCACAGCACGGAGAGCACCAGGCTTCCCCGGGCCCCTGGCTGTGGTCTGCAGCCCCACACACCCGGAGGCTGACTCTGTGAGCGCCCAGAAGATTCCTGACAGACGTCATTTCCCTAGTGCTCTCCCCACCAGCAGAGACGTGTGCAGGTGGTTGGGGCCTGCCCCTGCGTGTCTGGGCTGCCGCCCACAGCCTCCGCTCAGGGGAAGCAGCCCCTGTGCCAAGACCTGCAGGAGGCGCGGGGGCGTCCCTGCCTGGAAGCCAAGTGCACAGTCCGCTTGGAAGCGAGCCTCCTTGGGAAGAGTCGAGGGAGCCAAGCCGCGTGCAGCTGCAATCCCTGCTTGGGCCGAGCCGAGTGTGCCTCCAGGACGGCAGAGCTCCAGCTCTGCTCAGAGGCCGGATCTAGTCAAGTGCCTTGCGCGAGGCTGCTCTGCCCAGGGCGAGACTTGCCCAGGCTTGCCTCGCTGCTAGGCTTGCGGCCCAGGAAGGAGCAGGCTGTGCGATGCTGGGAGAGGCCACTGGCGCCTTCCTGGCCTCAGCTCCACTCCTGCCTTGCCTTTGCATCTAGGCCCCGGGCGTCCTTGGGGAAGGCTTAGGAGCCGGTGGCTTGCACACCGCCAAGCCCTCCAGCAGGGAGGCCTCTCGTAGAGGGGAGGGGAGGGCAAGTGCAGGGCTCCTCCAGCGGTTGCTTGGCCGCCCAGACTCAGCGCCGCACGGAGAGCACAAGGCTCCCAGGTCCCCTGGCTGTGGTCTGCATCCCCACACTCCCGGAGGCTGACTCCGTGGGCGCCCAGAAGGTGCCTGACAGACGTCATGCCCCTAGCGCTCTGCTCCCCGGCAGAGACGTGTGCAGGTGGTGGGGCCTGCCCCTGCGTGTCTGGGCTCCCGCCGGCAGCCCCAGCTCCAGGGAAGCATCCCCTGAGCCAAGACCTGTAGGAGGCGCGGGGCGCCCCCGCCTGGAAGCCTAGTGCACAGCATGCGGGAAGCGAGCGTCCTCGGGAGAAGAGGAGGCAGCCCAGCTGCGTGCGTCTGCACTCACTACTTGGGCGGAGCCCAGTGAGCCTCCAGTACGGCAGAGCTCCAGCTCTGCTCAGAGGCCCGATCTGGCAGAGTTGCTGGCGTGAGGCTGCTCTGCCCTGGGCGAGCCTTGCCCAGACGTGCCTCGCTGCTAGGCTTCCTGCCCGGGAAGGAGCAGGCTGCGCCAGACAGGCAGACGCTCCTGGCGCCTTCCTGGCCTCAGCTCCACTCCTGCCTTGCCTTTGCACCTAGTCCCCAGGCGTCCTTGCGGAGGGCTGAGGGGCCGGTGGGGTGCACGCTGCCAAGCCCTCCAGCCGTGAGAGCTCTGTCATAGGGAAGGGAATGGCAAGTGCAGGGCTCCTCCAGCGCTCGCTTGGCCGCCCAGACTCAGCACAGCACGGAGAGCACCAGGCTTCCCAGGGCCCCTGGCTGTGGTCTGCAGCCCCACACACCCGGAGGCTGACTCCGTGAACGCCCAGAAGGTGCCTGACAGACGTCATTTCCCTAGTGCTCTCCCCACCAGCAGAGACGTGTGCAGGTGGTTGGGGCCTGCCCCTGCGTGTCTGGGCTGCCGCCCACAGCCTCCGCTCAGGGGAAGCAGCCCCTGTGCCAAGACCTGCAGGAGGCGCGGGGCGTCCCTGCCTGGAAGCCAAGTGCACAGTCCGCTTGGAAGCGAGCCTCCTTGGGAAGAGTCGAGGGAGCCAAGCCGCGTGCAGCTGCAATCCCTGCTTGGGCCGAGCCGAGTGTGCCTCCAGGACGGTAGAGCTCCAGCTCTGCTCCGAGGCCGGATCTAGTCAAGTGCCTTGCGCGAGGCTGCTCTGCCCAGGGCGAGACTTGCCCAGGCTTGCCTCGCTGCTAGGCTTGCTGCCCGGGAAGGAGCAGGCTGTGCGATGCTGGGAGAGGCCACTGGCGCCTTCCTGGCCTCAGCTCCACTCCTGCCTTGCCTTTGCATCTAGGCCCCGGGCGTCCTTGGGGAAGGCTTAGGAGCCGGTGGCTTGCACACCGCCAAGCCCTCCAGCAGGGAGGCCTCTCGTAGAGGGGAGGGGAGGGCAAGTGCAGGGCTCCTCCAGCGGGTGCTTGGCCGCCCAGACTCAGCGCCGCACGGAGAGCACAAGGCTCCCAGGTCCGCTGGCTGTGGTCTGCAGCCCCACACTCCCGGAGGCTGACTCCGTGGGCGCCCAGAAGGTGCCTGACAGACGTCATGTCCCCAGCGCTCTGCTCCCCAGCAGAGACGTGTGCAGGTGGTGGGGCCTGCCCCTGCGTGTCTGGGCTCCCGCCGGCAGCCCCAGCTCCAGGGAAGCAGCCCCTGAGCCAAGACCTGTAGGAGGCGCGGGGCGCCCCCGCCTGGAAGCCTAGTGCACAGCATGCGGGAAGCGAGCCTCCTCGGGAGAAGAGGAGGCAGCCCAGCTGCGTGCGTCTGCACTCACTCCTTGGGCGGAGCCCAGTGAGCCTCCAGTACGGCAGAGCTCCAGCTCTGCTCAGAGGCCCGATCTGGCAGAGTTGCTGGCGTGAGGCAGCTCTGCCCTGGGTGAGCCTTGCCCAGACGTGCCTCGCTGCTAGGCTTCCTGCCCGGGAAGGAGCAGGCTGCGCCAGACAGGCAGACGCTCCTGGCGCCTTCCTGGCCTCAGCTCCACTCCTGCCTTGCCTTTGCTCCTAGTCCCCAGGCTTCCTTGCGGAGGGCTGAGGGGCCGGTGGGGTGCACGCTGCCAAGCCCTCCAGCCGTGAGAGCTCTGTCATAGGGAAGGGAATGGCAAGTGCAGGGCTCCTCCAGCGCTCGCTTGGCCGCCCAGACTCAGCACAGCACGGAGAGCACCAGGCTTCCCCGGGCCCCTGGCTGTGGTCTGCAGCCCCACACACCCGGAGGCTGACTCCGTGAGCGCCCAGAAGGTGCCTGACAGACGTCATTTCCCTAGTGCTCTCCCCACCAGCAGAGACGTGTGCAGGTGGTTGGGGCCTGCCCCTGCGTGTCTGGGCTGCCGCCCACAGCCTCCGCTCAGGGGAAGCAGCCCCTGTGCCAAGACCTGCAGGAGGCGCGGGGCGTCCCTGCCTGGAAGCCAAGTGCACAGTCCGCTTGGAAGCGAGCCTCCTTGGGAAGAGTCGAGGGAGCCAAGCCGCGTGCAGCTGCAATCCCTGCTTGGGCCGAGCCGAGTGTGCCTCCAGGACGGCAGAGCTCCAGCTCTGCTCCGAGGCCGGATCTAGTCAAGTGCCTTGCGCGAGGCTGCTCTGCCCTGGGCGAGACTTGCCCAGGCTTGCCTCGCTGCTAGGCTTGCTGCCCGGGAAGGAGCAGGCTGTGCGATGCTGGGAGAGGCCACTGGCGCCTTCCTGGCCTCAGCTCCACTCCTGCCTTGCCTTTGCATCTAGGCCCCGGGCGTCCTTGGGGAAGGCTTAGGAGCCGGTGGCTTGCACACCGCCAAGCCCTCCAGCAGGGAGGCCTCTCGTAGAGGGGAGGGGAGGGCAAGTGCAGGGCTCCTCCAGCGGGTGCTTGGCCGCCCAGACTCAGCGCCGCACGGAGAGCACAAGGCTCCCAGGTCCCCTGGCTGTGGTCTGCAGCCCCACACTCCCGGAGGCTGACTCCGTGGGCGCCCAGAAGGTGCCTGACAGACGTCATGTCCCTAGCGCTCTGCTCCCCGGCAGAGACGTGTGCAGGTGGTGGGGCCTGCCCCTGCGTGTCTGGGCTCCCGCCGGCAGCCCCAGCTCCAGGGAAGCAGCCCCTGAGCCAGGACCTGTAGGAGGCGCGGGGCGCCCCCGCCTGGAAGCCTAGTGCACAGCAGGCGGGAAGCGAGCCTCCTCGGGAGAAGAGGAGGCAGCCCAGCTGCGTGCGTCTGCACTCACTCCTTGGGCGGAGCCCAGTGAGCCTCCAGTACGGCAGAGCTCCAGCTCTGCTCAGAGGCCCGATCTGGCAGAGTTGCTGGCGTGAGGCTGCTCTGCCCTGGGCGAGCCTTGCCCAGACGTGCCTCGCTGCTAGGCTTCCTGCCCGGGAAGGAGCAGGCTGCGCCAGACAGGCAGACGCTCCTGGCGCCTTCCTGGCCTCAGCTCCACTCCTGCATTGCCTTTGCTCCTAGTCCCCAGGCGTCCTTGCGGAGGGCTTAGGGGCCGGTGGGGTGCACGCTGCCAAGCCCTCCAGCCGTGAGAGCTCTGTCATAGGGAAGGGAATGACAAGTGCAGGGCTCCTCCAGCGCTCGCTTGGCCGCCCAGACTCAGCACAGCACGGAGAGCACCAGGCTTCCCAGGGCCCCTGGCTGTGGTCTGCAGCCCCACACACCCGAAGGCTGACTCCGTGAGCGCCCAGAAGGTGCCTGACAGACGTCATTTCCCGAGTGCTCTCCCCACCAGCAGAGACGTGTGCAGGTGGTTGGGGCCTGCCCCTGCGTGTCTGGGCTGCCGCCCACAGCCTCCGCTCAGGGGAAGCAGCCCCTGTGCCAAGACCTGCAGGAGGCGCGGGGCGTCCCTGCCTGGAAGCCAAGTGCACAGTCCGCTTGGAAGCGAGCCTCCTTGGGAAGAGTCGAGGGAGCCAAGCCGCGTGCAGCTGCAATCCCTGCTTGGGCCGAGCCGAGTGTGCCTCCAGGACGGCAGAGCTCCAGCTCTGCTCCGAGGCCGGATCTAGTCAAGTGCCTTGCGCGAGGCTGCTCTGCCCAGGGCGAGACTTGCCCAGGCTTGCCTCGCTGCTAGGCTTGCGGCCCAGGAAGGAGCAGGCTGTGCGATGCTGGGAGAGGCCACTGGCGCCTTCCTGGCCTCAGCTCCACTCCTGCCTTGCCTTTGCATCTAGGCCCCGGGCGTCCTTGGGGAAGGCTTAGGAGCCGGTGGCTTGCACACTGCCAAGCCCTGCAGCGGTGAGGCCTCTCGTAGAGGGGAGGGGAGGGTAAGTGCAGGGCTCCTCCAGCGGTTGCTTGGCCGCCCAGACTCAGCGCCGCACGGAGAGCACAAGGCTCCCAGGTCCCCTGGCTGTGGTCTGCATCCCCACACTCCCGGAGACTGACTCCGTGGGCGCCCAGAAGGTGCCTGACAGACGTCATGCCCCTAGCGCTCTGCTCCCCGGCAGAGACGTGTGCAGGTGGTGGGGCCTGCCCCTGCGTGTCTGGGCTCCCGCCGGCAGCCCCAGCTCCAGGGAAGCAGCCCCTGAGCCAGGACCTGTAGGAGGCGCGGGGCGCCCCCGCCTGGAAGCCTAGTGCACAGCATGCGGGAAGCGAGCCTCCTCGGGAGAAGAGGAGGCAGCCCAGCTGCGTGCGTCTGCACTCACTCCTTGGGCGGAGCCCAGTGAGCCTCCAGTACGGCAGAGCTCCAGCTCTGCTCAGAGGCCCGATCTGGCAGAGTTGCTGGCGTGAGGCTGCTCTGCCCTGGGCGAGCCTTGCCCAGACGTGCCTCGCTGCTAGGCTTCCTGCCCGGGAAGGAGCAGGCTGCGCCAGACAGGCAGACGCTCCTGGCGCCTTCCTGGCCTCAGCTCCACTTCTTCCTTGCCTTTGCTCCTAGTCCCCAGGCGTCCTTGCGGAGGGCTTAGGGGCCGGTGGGGTGCACGCTGCCAAGCCCTCCAGCCGTGAGAGCTCTGTCATAGGGAAGGGAATGACAAGTGCAGGGCTCCTCCAGCGCTCGCTTGGCCGCCCAGACTCAGCACAGCACGGAGAGCACCAGGCTTCCCCGGGCCCCTGGCTGTGGTCTGCAGCCCCACACACCCGAAGGCTGACTCCGTGAGCGCCCAGAAGGTGCTTGACAGACGTCATTTCCCGAGTGCTCTCCCCACCAGCAGAGACGTGTGCAGGTGGTTGGGGCCTGCCCCTGCGTGTCTGGGCTGCCGCCCACAGCCTCCGCTCAGGGGAAGCAGCCCCTGTGCCAAGACCTGCAGGAGGCGCGGGGCGTCCCTGCCTGGAAGCCAAGTGCACAGTCCGCTTGGAAGCGAGCCTCCTTGGGAAGAGTCGAGGGAGCCAAGCCGCGTGCAGCTGCAATCCCTGCTTGGGCCGAGCCGAGTGTGCCTCCAGGACGGCAGAGCTCCAGCTCTGCTCCGAGGCCGGATCTAGTCAAGTGCCTTGCGCGAGGCTGCTCTGCCCAGGGCGAGACTTGCCCAGGCTTGCCTCGCTGCTAGGCTTGCGGCCCAGGAAGGAGCAGGCTGTGCGATGCTGGGAGAGGCCACTGGCGCCTTCCTGGCCTCAGCTCCACTCCTGCCTTGCCTTTGCATCTAGGCCCCGGGCGTCCTTGGGGAAGGCTTAGGAGCCGGTGGCTTGCACACCGCCAAGCCCTCCAGCAGGGAGGCCTCTCGTAGTGGGGAGGGGAGGGCAAGTGCCGGGCTCCTCCAGCGGGTGCTTGGCCGCCCAGACTCAGCGCCGCACGGAGAGCACAAGGCTCCCAGGTCCCCTGGCTGTGGTCTGCAGCCCCACACTCCCGGAGGCTGACTCCGTGGGCGCCCAGAAGGTGCCTGACAGACGTCATGTCCCTAGCGCTCTGCTCCCCGGCAGAGACGTGTGCAGGTGGTGGGGCCTGCCCCTGCGTGTCTGGGCTCCCGCCGGCAGCCCCAGCTCCAGGGAAGCAGCCCCTGAGCCAAGACCTGTAGGAGGCGCGGGGCGCCCCCGCCTGGAAGCCTAGTGCACAGCATGCGGGAAGCGAGCCTCCTCGGGAGAAGAGGAGGCAGCCCAGCTGCGTGCGTCTGCACTCACTCCTTGGGCGGAGCCCAGTGAGCCTCCAGTACGGCAGAGCTCCAGCTCTGCTCAGAGGCCCGATCTGGCAGAGTTGCTGGCGTGAGGCTGCTCTGCCCTGGGCGAGCCTTGCCCAGACGTGCCTCGCTGCTAGGCTTCCTGCCCGGGAAGGAGCAGGCTGTGCCAGACAGGCAGACGCTCCTGGCGCCTTCCTGGCCTCAGCTCCACTCCTGCCTTGCCTTTGCACCTAGTCCCCAGGCGTCCTTGCGGAGGGCTGAGGGGCCGGTGGGTTGCACGCTGCCAAGCCCTCCAGCCGTGAGAGCTCTGTCATAGGGAAGGGAATGGCAAGTGCAGGGCTCCTCCAGCGCTCGCTTGGCCGCCCAGACTCAGCACAGCACGGAGAGCACCAGGCTTCCCAGGGCCCCTGGCTGTGGTCTGCAGCCCCACACACCCGGAGGCTGACTCCGTGAGCGCCCAGAAGGTGCCTGACAGACGTCATTTCCCTAGTGCTCTCCCCACCAGCAGAGACGTGTGCAGGTGGTTGGGGCCTGCCCCTGCGTGTCTGGGCTGCCGCCCACAGCCTCCGCTCAGGGGAAGCAGCCCCTGTGCCAAGACCTGCAGGAGGCGCGGGGCGTCCCTGCCTGGAAGCCAAGTGCACAGTCCGCTTGGAAGCGAGCCTCCTTGGGAAGAGTCGAGGGAGCCAAGCCGCGTGCAGCTGCAATCCCTGCTTGGGCCGAGCCGAGTGTGCCTCCAGGACGGTAGAGCTCCAGCTCTGCTCCGAGGCCGGATCTAGTCAAGTGCCTTGCGCGAGGCTGCTCTGCCCAGGGCGAGACTTGCCCAGGCTTGCCTCGCTGCTAGGCTTGCTGCCCGGGAAGGAGCAGGCTGTGCGATGCTGGGAGAGGCCACTGGCGCCTTCCTGGCCTCAGCTCCACTCCTGCCTTGCCTTTGCATCTAGGCCCCGGGCGTCCTTGGGGAAGGCTTAGGAGCCGGTGGCTTGCACACCGCCAAGCCCTCCAGCAGGGAGGCCTCTCGTAGAGGGGAGGGGAGGGCAAGTGCAGGGCTCCTCCAGCGGGTGCTTGGCCGCCCAGACTCAGCGCCGCACGGAGAGCACAAGGCTCCCAGGTCCGCTGGCTGTGGTCTGCAGCCCCACACTCCCGGAGGCTGACTCCGTGGGCGCCCAGAAGGTGCCTGACAGACGTCATGTCCCCAGCGCTCTGCTCCCCAGCAGAGACGTGTGCAGGTGGTGGGGCCTGCCCCTGCGTGTCTGGGCTCCCGCCGGCAGCCCCAGCTCCAGGGAAGCAGCCCCTGAGCCAAGACCTGTAGGAGGCGCGGGGCGCCCCCGCCTGGAAGCCTAGTGCACAGCATGCGGGAAGCGAGCCTCCTCGGGAGAAGAGGAGGCAGCCCAGCTGCGTGCGTCTGCACTCACTCCTTGGGCGGAGCCCAGTGAGCCTCCAGTACGGCAGAGCTCCAGCTCTGCTCAGAGGCCCGATCTGGCAGAGTTGCTGGCGTGAGGCAGCTCTGCCCTGGGTGAGCCTTGCCCAGACGTGCCTCGCTGCTAGGCTTCCTGCCCGGGAAGGAGCAGGCTGCGCCAGACAGGCAGACGCTCCTGGCGCCTTCCTGGCCTCAGCTCCACTCCTGCCTTGCCTTTGCTCCTAGTCCCCAGGCTTCCTTGCGGAGGGCTGAGGGGCCGGTGGGGTGCACGCTGCCAAGCCCTCCAGCCGTGAGAGCTCTGTCATAGGGAAGGGAATGGCAAGTGCAGGGCTCCTCCAGCGCTCGCTTGGCCGCCCAGACTCAGCACAGCACGGAGAGCACCAGGCTTCCCCGGGCCCCTGGCTGTGGTCTGCAGCCCCACACACCCGGAGGCTGACTCCGTGAGCGCCCAGAAGGTGCCTGACAGACGTCATTTCCCTAGTGCTCTCCCCACCAGCAGAGACGTGTGCAGGTGGTTGGGGCCTGCCCCTGCGTGTCTGGGCTGCCGCCCACAGCCTCCGCTCAGGGGAAGCAGCCCCTGTGCCAAGACCTGCAGGAGGCGCGGGGCGTCCCTGCCTGGAAGCCAAGTGCACAGTCCGCTTGGAAGCGAGCCTCCTTGGGAAGAGTCGAGGGAGCCAAGCCGCGTGCAGCTGCAATCCCTGCTTGGGCCGAGCCGAGTGTGCCTCCAGGACGGCAGAGCTCCAGCTCTGCTCCGAGGCCGGATCTAGTCAAGTGCCTTGCGCGAGGCTGCTCTGCCCTGGGCGAGACTTGCCCAGGCTTGCCTCGCTGCTAGGCTTGCTGCCCGGGAAGGAGCAGGCTGTGCGATGCTGGGAGAGGCCACTGGCGCCTTCCTGGCCTCAGCTCCACTCCTGCCTTGCCTTTGCATCTAGGCCCCGGGCGTCCTTGGGGAAGGCTTAGGAGCCGGTGGCTTGCACACCGCCAAGCCCTCCAGCAGGGAGGCCTCTCGTAGAGGGGAGGGGAGGGCAAGTGCAGGGCTCCTCCAGCGGGTGCTTGGCCGCCCAGACTCAGCGCCGCACGGAGAGCACAAGGCTCCCAGGTCCCCTGGCTGTGGTCTGCAGCCCCACACTCCCGGAGGCTGACTCCGTGGGCGCCCAGAAGGTGCCTGACAGACGTCATGTCCCTAGCGCTCTGCTCCCCGGCAGAGACGTGTGCAGGTGGTGGGGCCTGCCCCTGCGTGTCTGGGCTCCCGCCGGCAGCCCCAGCTCCAGGGAAGCAGCCCCTGAGCCAGGACCTGTAGGAGGCGCGGGGCGCCCCCGCCTGGAAGCCTAGTGCACAGCAGGCGGGAAGCGAGCCTCCTCGGGAGAAGAGGAGGCAGCCCAGCTGCGTGCGTCTGCACTCACTCCTTGGGCGGAGCCCAGTGAGCCTCCAGTACGGCAGAGCTCCAGCTCTGCTCAGAGGCCCGATCTGGCAGAGTTGCTGGCGTGAGGCTGCTCTGCCCTGGGCGAGCCTTGCCCAGACGTGCCTCGCTGCTAGGCTTCCTGCCCGGGAAGGAGCAGGCTGCGCCAGACAGGCAGACGCTCCTGGCGCCTTCCTGGCCTCAGCTCCACTCCTGCATTGCCTTTGCTCCTAGTCCCCAGGCGTCCTTGCGGAGGGCTTAGGGGCCGGTGGGGTGCACGCTGCCAAGCCCTCCAGCCGTGAGAGCTCTGTCATAGGGAAGGGAATGACAAGTGCAGGGCTCCTCCAGCGCTCGCTTGGCCGCCCAGACTCAGCACAGCACGGAGAGCACCAGGCTTCCCAGGGCCCCTGGCTGTGGTCTGCAGCCCCACACACCCGAAGGCTGACTCCGTGAGCGCCCAGAAGGTGCCTGACAGACGTCATTTCCCGAGTGCTCTCCCCACCAGCAGAGACGTGTGCAGGTGGTTGGGGCCTGCCCCTGCGTGTCTGGGCTGCCGCCCACAGCCTCCGCTCAGGGGAAGCAGCCCCTGTGCCAAGACCTGCAGGAGGCGCGGGGCGTCCCTGCCTGGAAGCCAAGTGCACAGTCCGCTTGGAAGCGAGCCTCCTTGGGAAGAGTCGAGGGAGCCAAGCCGCGTGCAGCTGCAATCCCTGCTTGGGCCGAGCCGAGTGTGCCTCCAGGACGGCAGAGCTCCAGCTCTGCTCCGAGGCCGGATCTAGTCAAGTGCCTTGCGCGAGGCTGCTCTGCCCAGGGCGAGACTTGCCCAGGCTTGCCTCGCTGCTAGGCTTGCGGCCCAGGAAGGAGCAGGCTGTGCGATGCTGGGAGAGGCCACTGGCGCCTTCCTGGCCTCAGCTCCACTCCTGCCTTGCCTTTGCATCTAGGCCCCGGGCGTCCTTGGGGAAGGCTTAGGAGCCGGTGGCTTGCACACTGCCAAGCCCTGCAGCGGTGAGGCCTCTCGTAGAGGGGAGGGGAGGGTAAGTGCAGGGCTCCTCCAGCGGTTGCTTGGCCGCCCAGACTCAGCGCCGCACGGAGAGCACAAGGCTCCCAGGTCCCCTGGCTGTGGTCTGCATCCCCACACTCCCGGAGACTGACTCCGTGGGCGCCCAGAAGGTGCCTGACAGACGTCATGCCCCTAGCGCTCTGCTCCCCGGCAGAGACGTGTGCAGGTGGTGGGGCCTGCCCCTGCGTGTCTGGGCTCCCGCCGGCAGCCCCAGCTCCAGGGAAGCAGCCCCTGAGCCAGGACCTGTAGGAGGCGCGGGGCGCCCCCGCCTGGAAGCCTAGTGCACAGCATGCGGGAAGCGAGCCTCCTCGGGAGAAGAGGAGGCAGCCCAGCTGCGTGCGTCTGCACTCACTCCTTGGGCGGAGCCCAGTGAGCCTCCAGTACGGCAGAGCTCCAGCTCTGCTCAGAGGCCCGATCTGGCAGAGTTGCTGGCGTGAGGCTGCTCTGCCCTGGGCGAGCCTTGCCCAGACGTGCCTCGCTGCTAGGCTTCCTGCCCGGGAAGGAGCAGGCTGCGCCAGACAGGCAGACGCTCCTGGCGCCTTCCTGGCCTCAGCTCCACTTCTTCCTTGCCTTTGCTCCTAGTCCCCAGGCGTCCTTGCGGAGGGCTTAGGGGCCGGTGGGGTGCACGCTGCCAAGCCCTCCAGCCGTGAGAGCTCTGTCATAGGGAAGGGAATGACAAGTGCAGGGCTCCTCCAGCGCTCGCTTGGCCGCCCAGACTCAGCACAGCACGGAGAGCACCAGGCTTCCCCGGGCCCCTGGCTGTGGTCTGCAGCCCCACACACCCGAAGGCTGACTCCGTGAGCGCCCAGAAGGTGCTTGACAGACGTCATTTCCCGAGTGCTCTCCCCACCAGCAGAGACGTGTGCAGGTGGTTGGGGCCTGCCCCTGCGTGTCTGGGCTGCCGCCCACAGCCTCCGCTCAGGGGAAGCAGCCCCTGTGCCAAGACCTGCAGGAGGCGCGGGGCGTCCCTGCCTGGAAGCCAAGTGCACAGTCCGCTTGGAAGCGAGCCTCCTTGGGAAGAGTCGAGGGAGCCAAGCCGCGTGCAGCTGCAATCCCTGCTTGGGCCGAGCCGAGTGTGCCTCCAGGACGGCAGAGCTCCAGCTCTGCTCCGAGGCCGGATCTAGTCAAGTGCCTTGCGCGAGGCTGCTCTGCCCAGGGCGAGACTTGCCCAGGCTTGCCTCGCTGCTAGGCTTGCGGCCCAGGAAGGAGCAGGCTGTGCGATGCTGGGAGAGGCCACTGGCGCCTTCCTGGCCTCAGCTCCACTCCTGCCTTGCCTTTGCATCTAGGCCCCGGGCGTCCTTGGGGAAGGCTTAGGAGCCGGTGGCTTGCACACCGCCAAGCCCTCCAGCAGGGAGGCCTCTCGTAGTGGGGAGGGGAGGGCAAGTGCCGGGCTCCTCCAGCGGGTGCTTGGCCGCCCAGACTCAGCGCCGCACGGAGAGCACAAGGCTCCCAGGTCCCCTGGCTGTGGTCTGCAGCCCCACACTCCCGGAGGCTGACTCCGTGGGCGCCCAGAAGGTGCCTGACAGACGTCATGTCCCTAGCGCTCTGCTCCCCGGCAGAGACGTGTGCAGGTGGTGGGGCCTGCCCCTGCGTGTCTGGGCTCCCGCCGGCAGCCCCAGCTCCAGGGAAGCAGCCCCTGAGCCAAGACCTGTAGGAGGCGCGGGGCGCCCCCGCCTGGAAGCCTAGTGCACAGCATGCGGGAAGCGAGCCTCCTCGGGAGAAGAGGAGGCAGCCCAGCTGCGTGCGTCTGCACTCACTCCTTGGGCGGAGCCCAGTGAGCCTCCAGTACGGCAGAGCTCCAGCTCTGCTCAGAGGCCCGATCTGGCAGAGTTGCTGGCGTGAGGCTGCTCTGCCCTGGGCGAGCCTTGCCCAGACGTGCCTCGCTGCTAGGCTTCCTGCCCGGGAAGGAGCAGGCTGTGCCAGACAGGCAGACGCTCCTGGCGCCTTCCTGGCCTCAGCTCCACTCCTGCCTTGCCTTTGCACCTAGTCCCCAGGCGTCCTTGCGGAGGGCTGAGGGGCCGGTGGGTTGCACGCTGCCAAGCCCTCCAGCCGTGAGAGCTCTGTCATAGGGAAGGGAATGGCAAGTGCAGGGCTCCTCCAGCGCTCGCTTGGCCGCCCAGACTCAGCACAGCACGGAGAGCACCAGGCTTCCCAGGGCCCCTGGCTGTGGTCTGCAGCCCCACACACCCGGAGGCTGACTCCGTGAGCGCCCAGAAGGTGCCTGACAGACGTCATTTCCCTAGTGCTCTCCCCACCAGCAGAGACGTGTGCAGGTGGTTGGGGCCTGCCCCTGCGTGTCTGGGCTGCCGCCCACAGCCTCCGCTCAGGGGAAGCAGCCCCTGTGCCAAGACCTGCAGGAGGCGCGGGGCGTCCCTGCCTGGAAGCCAAGTGCACAGTCCGCTTGGAAGCGAGCCTCCTTGGGAAGAGTCGAGGGAGCCAAGCCGCGTGCAGCTGCAATCCCTGCTTGGGCCGAGCCGAGTGTGCCTCCAGGACGGTAGAGCTCCAGCTCTGCTCCGAGGCCGGATCTAGTCAAGTGCCTTGCGCGAGGCTGCTCTGCCCAGGGCGAGACTTGCCCAGGCTTGCCTCGCTGCTAGGCTTGCTGCCCGGGAAGGAGGAGGCTGTGCGATGCTGGGAGAGGCCACTGGCGCCTTCCTGGCCTCAGCTCCACTCCTGCCTTGCTTTTGCATCTAGGCCCCGGGCGTCCTTGGGGAAGGCTTAGGAGCCGGTGGCTTGCACACCGCCAAGCCCTCCAGCAGGGAGGCCTCTCGTAGAGGGGAGGGGAGGGCAAGTGCAGGGCTCCTCCAGCGGGTGCTTGGCCGCCCAGACTCAGTGCCGCACGGAGAGCACAAGGCTCCCAGGTCCCCTGGCTGTGGTCTGCAGCCCCACACTCCCGGAGGCTGACTCCGTGGGCGCCCAGAAGGTGCCTGACAGACGTCATGTCCCCAGCGCTCTGCTCCCCAGCAGAGACGTGTGCAGGTGGTGGGGCCTGCCTCTGCGTGTCTGGGCTCCCGCCGGCAGCCCCAGCCCCAGGGAAGCAGCCCCTGAGCCAAGACCTGTAGGAGGCGCGGGGCGCCCCCGCCTGGAAGCCTAGTGCACAGCATGCGGGAAGCGAGCCTCCTCGGGAGAAGAGGATGCAGCCCAGCTGCGTGCGTCTGCACTCACTCCTTGGGCGGAGCCCAGTGAGCCTCCAGTACGGCAGAGCTCCAGCTCTGCTCAGAGGCCCGATCTGGCAGAGTTGCTGGCGTGAGGCTGCTCTGCCCTGGGCGAGCCTTGCCCAGACGTGCCTCGCTGCTAGGCTTCCTGCCCGGGAAGGAGCAGGCTGCGCCAGACAGGCAGACGCTCCTGGCGCCTTCCTGGCCTCAGCTCCACTCCTGCCTTGCCTTTGCATATAGGCCCCGGGCGTCCTTGGGGAAGGCTTAGGAGCCGGTGGCTTGCACACCGCCAAGCCCTCCAGCAGGGAGGCCTCTCGTAGAGGGGAGGGGAGGGCAAGTGCAGGGCTCCTCCAGCGGGTGCTTGGCCGCCCAGACTCAGCGCCGCACGGAGAGCACAAGGCTCCCAGGTCCCCTGGCTGTGGTCTGCAGCCCCACACTCCCGGAGGCTGACTCCGTGGGCGCCCAGAAGGTGCCTGACAGACGTCATGTCCCTAGCGCTCTGCTCCCCGGCAGAGACGTGTGCAGGTGGTGGGGCCTGCCCCTGCGTGTCTGGGCTCCCGCCGGCAGCCCCAGCTCCAGGGAAGCAGCCCCTGAGCCAGGACCTGTAGGAGGCGCGGGGCGCCGCCGCCTGGAAGCCTAGTGCACAGCATGCGGGAAGCGAGCCTCCGCGGGAGAAGAGGAGGCAGCCCAGCTGCGTGCCTCTGCACTCACTCCTTGGGCGGAGCCCAGTGAGCCTCCAGTACGGCAGAGTTCCAGCTCTGCTCAGAGGCCCGATCTGGCAGAGTTGCTGGCGTGAGGCTGCTCTGCCCTGGGCGAGCCTTGCCCAGACTTGCCTCGCTGCTAGGCTTCCTGCCCGGGAAGGAGCAGGCTGCGCCAGACAGGCAGACGCTCCTGGCGCCTTCCTGGCCTCAGCTCCACTCCTGCCTTGCCTTTGCACCTAGTCCCCAGGCGTCCTTGCGGAGGGCTGAGGGGCCGGTGGGGTGCACGCTGCCAAGCCCTCCAGCCGTGAGAGCTCTGTCATAGGGAAGGGAATGGCAAGTGCAGGGCTCCTCCAGCGCTCGCTTGGCCGCCCAGACTCAGCACAGCACGGAGAGCACCAGGCTTCCCAGGGCCCCTGGCTGTGGTCTGCAGCCCCACACACCCGGAGGCTGACTCCGTGAGCGCCCAGAAGGTGCCTGACAGACGTCATTTCCCTAGTGCTCTCCCCACCAGCAGAGACGTGTGCAGGTGGTTGGGGCCTGCCCCTGCGTGTCTGGGCTGCCGCCCACAGCCTCCGCTCAGGGGAAGCAGCCCCTGTGCCAAGACCTGCAGGAGGCGCGGGGCGTCCCTGCCTGGAAGCCAAGTGCACAGTCCGCTTGGAAGCGAGCCTCCTTGGGAAGAGTCGAGGGAGCCAAGCCGCGTGCAGCTGCAATCCCTGCTTGGGCCGAGCCGAGTGTGCCTCCAGGACGGCAGAGCTCCAGCTCTGCTCCGAGGCCGGATCTAGTCAAGTGCCTTGCGCGAGGCTGCTCTGCCCTGGGCGAGACTTGCCCAGGCTTGCCTCGCTGCTAGGCTTGCTGCCCGGGAAGGAGCAGGCTGTGCGATGCTGGGAGAGGCCACTGGCGCCTTCCTGGCCTCAGCTCCACTCCTGCCTTGCCTTTGCATCTAGGCCCCGGGCGTCCTTGGGGAAGGCTTAGGAGCCGGTGGCTTGCACACCGCCAAGCCCTCCAGCAGGGAGGCCTCTCGTAGTGGGGAGGGGAGGGCAAGTGCCGGGCTCCTCCAGCGGGTGCTTGGCCGCCCAGACTCAGCGCCGCACGGAGAGCACAAGGCTCCCAGGTCCCCTGGCTGTGGTCTGCATCCCCACACTCCCGGAGGCTGACTCCGTGGGCGCCCAGAAGGTGCCTGACAGACGTCATGCCCCTAGCGCTCTGCTCCCCGGCAGAGACGTGTGCAGGTGGTGGGGCCTGCCCCTGCGTGTCTGGGCTCCCGCCGGCAGCCCCAGCTCCAGGGAAGCATCCCCTGAGCCAAGACCTGTAGGAGGCGCGGGGCGCCCCCGCCTGGAAGCCTAGTGCACAGCATGCGGGAAGCGAGCCTCCTCGGGAGAAGAGGAGGCAGCCCAGCTGCGTGCGTCTGCACTCACTCCTTGGGCGGAGCCCAGTGAGCCTCCAGTACGGCAGAGCTCCAGCTCTGCTCAGAGGCCCGATCTGGCAGAGTTGCTGGCGTGAGGCTGCTCTGCCCTGGGCGAGCCTTGCCCAGACGTGCCTCGCTGCTAGGCTTCCTGCCCGGGAAGGAGCAGGCTGCGCCAGACAGGCAGACGCTCCTGGCGCCTTCCTGGCCTCAGCTCCACTCCTGCCTTGCCTTTGCATATAGGCCCCGGGCGTCCTTGGGGAAGGCTTAAGAGCCGGTGGCTTGCACAACGCCAAGCCCTCCAGCAGGGAGGCCTCTCGTAGAGGGGAGGGGAGGGCAAGTGCAGGGCTCCTCCAGCGGGTGCTTGGCCGCCCAGACTCAGCGCCGCACGGAGAGCACAAGGCTCCCAGGTCCCCTGGCTGTGGTCTGCAGCCCCACACTCCCGGAGGCTGACTCCGTGGGCGCCCAGAAGGTGCCTGACAGACGTCATGTCCCTAGCGCTCTGCTCCCCGGCAGAGACGTGTGCAGGTGGTGGGGCCTGCCCCTGCGTGTCTGGGCTCCCGCCGGCAGCCCCAGCTCCAGGGAAGCAGCCCCTGAGCCAGGACCTGTAGGAGGCGCGGGGCGCCGCCGCCTGGAAGCCTAGCGCACAGCATGCGGGAAGCGAGCCTCCGCGGGAGAAGAGGAGGCAGCGCAGCTGCGTGCCTCTGCACTCACTCCTTGGGCGGAGCCCAGTGAGCCTCCAGTACGGCAGAGTTCCAGCTCTGCTCAGAGGCCCGATCTGGCAGAGTTGCTGGCGTGAGGCTGCTCTGCCCTGGGCGAGCCTTGCCCAGACTTGTCTCGCTGCTAGGCTTCCTGCCCGGGAAGGAGCAGGCTGCGCCAGACAGGCAGACGCTCCTGGCGCCTTCCTGGCCTCAGCTCCACTCCTGCCTTGCCTTTGCACCTAGTCCCCAGGCGTCCTTGCGGAGGGCTGAGGGGCCGGTGGGGTGCACGCTGCCAAGCCCTCCAGCCGTGAGAGCTCTGTCATAGGGAAGGGAATGGCAAGTGCAGGGCTCCTCCAGCGCTCGCTTGGCCGCCCAGACTCAGCACAGCACGGAGAGCACCAGGCTTCCCAGGGCCCCTGGCTGTGGTCTGCAGCCCCACACACCCGGAGGCTGACTCCGTGAGCGCCCAGAAGGTGCCTGACAGACGTCATTTCCCTAGTGCTCTCCCCACCAGCAGAGACGTGTGCAGGTGGTTGGGGCCTGCCCCTGCGTGTCTGGGCTGCCGCCCACAGCCTCCGCTCAGGGGAAGCAGCCCCTGTGCCAAGACCTGCAGGAGGCGCGGGGCGTCCCTGCCTGGAAGCCAAGTGCACAGTCCGCTTGGAAGCGAGCCTCCTTGGGAAGAGTCGAGGGAGCCAAGCCGCGTGCAGCTGCAATCCCTGCTTGGGCCGAGCCGAGTGTGCCTCCAGGACGGTAGAGCTCCAGCTCTGCTCCGAGGCCGGATCTAGTCAAGTGCCTTGCGCGAGGCTGCTCTGCCCAGGGCGAGACTTGCCCAGGCTTGCCTCGCTGCTAGGCTTGCTGCCCGGGAAGGAGGAGGCTGTGCGATGCTGGGAGAGGCCACTGGCGCCTTCCTGGCCTCAGCTCCACTCCTGCCTTGCTTTTGCATCTAGGCCCCGGGCGTCCTTGGGGAAGGCTTAGGAGCCGGTGGCTTGCACACCGCCAAGCCCTCCAGCAGGGAGGCCTCTCGTAGAGGGGAGGGGAGGGCAAGTGCAGGGCTCCTCCAGCGGGTGCTTGGCCGCCCAGACTCAGTGCCGCACGGAGAGCACAAGTCTCCCAGGTCCCCTGGCTGTGGTCTGCAGCCCCACACTCCCGGAGGCTGACTCCGTGGGCGCCCAGAAGGTGCCTGACAGACGTCATGTCCCCAGCGCTCTGCTCCCCAGCAGAGACGTGTGCAGGTGGTGGGGCCTGCCTCTGCGTGTCTGGGCTCCCGCCGGCAGCCCCAGCCCCAGGGAAGCAGCCCCTGAGCCAAGACCTGTAGGAGGCGCGGGGCGCCCCCGCCTGGAAGCCTAGTGCACAGCATGCGGGAAGCGAGCCTCCTCGGGAGAAGAGGAGGCAGCCCAGCTGCGTGCGTCTGCACTCACTCCTTGGGCGGAGCCCAGTGAGCCTCCAGTACGGCAGAGCTCCAGCTCTGCTCAGAGGCCCGATCTGGCAGAGTTGCTGGCGTGAGGCTGCTCTGCCCTGGGCGAGCCTTGCCCAGACGTGCCTCGCTGCTAGGCTTCCTGCCCGGGAAGGAGCAGGCTGCGCCAGACAGGCAGACGCTCCTGGCGCCTTCCTGGCCTCAGCTCCACTCCTGCCTTGCCTTTGCATATAGGCCCCGGGCGTCCTTGGGGAAGGCTTAGGAGCCGGTGGCTTGCACACCGCCAAGCCCTCCAGCAGGGAGGCCTCTCGTAGAGGGGAGGGGAGGGCAAGTGCAGGGCTCCTCCAGCGGGTGCTTGGCCGCCCAGACTCAGCGCCGCACGGAGAGCACAAGGCTCCCAGGTCCCCTGGCTGTGGTCTGCAGCCCCACACTCCCGGAGGCTGACTCCGTGGGCGCCCAGAAGGTGCCTGACAGACGTCATGTCCCTAGCGCTCTGCTCCCCGGCAGAGACGTGTGCAGGTGGTGGGGCCTGCCCCTGCGTGTCTGGGCTCCCGCCGGCAGCCCCAGCTCCAGGGAAGCAGCCCCTGAGCCAGGACCTGTAGGAGGCGCGGGGCGCCGCCGCCTGGAAGCCTAGTGCACAGCATGCGGGAAGCGAGCCTCCGCGGGAGAAGAGGAGGCAGCCCAGCTGCGTGCCTCTGCACTCACTCCTTGGGCGGAGCCCAGTGAGCCTCCAGTACGGCAGAGTTCCAGCTCTGCTCAGAGGCCCGATCTGGCAGAGTTGCTGGCGTGAGGCTGCTCTGCCCTGGGCGAGCCTTGCCCAGACTTGCCTCGCTGCTAGGCTTCCTGCCCGGGAAGGAGCAGGCTGCGCCAGACAGGCAGACGCTCCTGGCGCCTTCCTGGCCTCAGCTCCACTCCTGCCTTGCCTTTGCACCTAGTCCCCAGGCGTCCTTGCGGAGGGCTGAGGGGCCGGTGGGGTGCACGCTGCCAAGCCCTCCAGCCGTGAGAGCTCTGTCATAGGGAAGGGAATGGCAAGTGCAGGGCTCCTCCAGCGCTCGCTTGGCCGCCCAGACTCAGCACAGCACGGAGAGCACCAGGCTTCCCAGGGCCCCTGGCTGTGGTCTGCAGCCCCACACACCCGGAGGCTGACTCCGTGAGCGCCCAGAAGGTGCCTGACAGACGTCATTTCCCTAGTGCTCTCCCCACCAGCAGAGACGTGTGCAGGTGGTTGGGGCCTGCCCCTGCGTGTCTGGGCTGCCGCCCACAGCCTCCGCTCAGGGGAAGCAGCCCCTGTGCCAAGACCTGCAGGAGGCGCGGGGCGTCCCTGCCTGGAAGCCAAGTGCACAGTCCGCTTGGAAGCGAGCCTCCTTGGGAAGAGTCGAGGGAGCCAAGCCGCGTGCAGCTGCAATCCCTGCTTGGGCCGAGCCGAGTGTGCCTCCAGGACGGCAGAGCTCCAGCTCTGCTCCGAGGCCGGATCTAGTCAAGTGCCTTGCGCGAGGCTGCTCTGCCCTGGGCGAGACTTGCCCAGGCTTGCCTCGCTGCTAGGCTTGCTGCCCGGGAAGGAGCAGGCTGTGCGATGCTGGGAGAGGCCACTGGCGCCTTCCTGGCCTCAGCTCCACTCCTGCCTTGCCTTTGCATCTAGGCCCCGGGCGTCCTTGGGGAAGGCTTAGGAGCCGGTGGCTTGCACACCGCCAAGCCCTCCAGCAGGGAGGCCTCTCGTAGTGGGGAGGGGAGGGCAAGTGCCGGGCTCCTCCAGCGGGTGCTTGGCCGCCCAGACTCAGCGCCGCACGGAGAGCACAAGGCTCCCAGGTCCCCTGGCTGTGGTCTGCATCCCCACACTCCCGGAGGCTGACTCCGTGGGCGCCCAGAAGGTGCCTGACAGACGTCATGCCCCTAGCGCTCTGCTCCCCGGCAGAGACGTGTGCAGGTGGTGGGGCCTGCCCCTGCGTGTCTGGGCTGCCGCCCACAGCCTCCGCTCAGGGGAAGCAGCCCCTGTGCCAAGACCTGCAGGAGGCGCGGGGCGTCCCTGCCTGGAAGCCAAGTGCACAGTCCGCTTGGAAGCGAGCCTCCTTGGGAAGAGTCGAGGGAGCCAAGCCGCGTGCAGCTGCAATCCCTGCTTGGGCCGAGCCGAGTGTGCCTCCAGGACGGCAGAGCTCCAGCTCTGCTCAGAGGCCGGATCTAGTCAAGTGCCTTGCGCGAGGCTGCTCTGCCCAGGGCGAGACTTGCCCAGGCTTGCCTCGCTGCTAGGCTTGCGGCCCAGGTAGGAGCAGGCTGTGCGATGCTGGGAGAGGCCACTGGCGCCTTCCTGGCCTCAGCTCCACTCCTGCCTTGCCTTTGCATCTAGGCCCCGGGCGTCCTTGGGGAAGGCTTAGGAGCCGGTGGCTTGCACACCGCCAAGCCCTCCAGCAGGGAGGCCTCTCGTAGTGGGGAGGGGAGGGCAAGTGCCGGGCTCCTCCAGCGGGTGCTTGGCCGCCCAGACTCAGCGCCGCACGGAGAGCACAAGGCTCCCAGGTCCCCTGGCTGTGGTCTGCAGCCCCACACTCCCGGAGGCTGACTCCGTGGGCGCCCAGAAGGTGCCTGACAGACGTCATGTCCCTAGCGCTCTGCTCCCCGGCAGAGACGTGTGCAGGTGGTGGGGCCTGCCCCTGCGTGTCTGGGCTCCCGCCGGCAGCCCCAGCTCCAGGGAAGCAGCCCCTGAGCCAAGACCTGTAGGAGGCGCGGGGCGCCCCCGCCTGGAAGCCTAGTGCACAGCATGCGGGAAGCGAGCCTCCTCGGGAGAAGAGGAGGCAGCCCAGCTGCGTGCGTCTGCACTCACTCCTTGGGCGGAGCCCAGTGAGCCTCCAGTACGGCAGAGCTCCAGCTCTGCTCAGAGGCCCGATCTGGCAGAGTTGCTGGCGTGAGGCTGCTCTGCCCTGGGCGAGCCTTGCCCAGACGTGCCTCGCTGCTAGGCTTCCTGCCCGGGAAGGAGCAGGCTGTGCCAGACAGGCAGACGCTCCTGGCGCCTTCCTGGCCTCAGCTCCACTCCTGCCTTGCCTTTGCACCTAGTCCCCAGGCGTCCTTGCGGAGGGCTGAGGGGCCGGTGGGTTGCACGCTGCCAAGCCCTCCAGCCGTGAGAGCTCTGTCATAGGGAAGGGAATGGCAAGTGCAGGGCTCCTCCAGCGCTCGCTTGGCCGCCCAGACTCAGCACAGCACGGAGAGCACCAGGCTTCCCAGGGCCCCTGGCTGTGGTCTGCAGCCCCACACACCCGGAGGCTGACTCCGTGAGCGCCCAGAAGGTGCCTGACAGACGTCATTTCCCTAGTGCTCTCCCCACCAGCAGAGACGTGTGCAGGTGGTTGGGGCCTGCCCCTGCGTGTCTGGGCTGCCGCCCACAGCCTCCGCTCAGGGGAAGCAGCCCCTGTGCCAAGACCTGCAGGAGGCGCGGGGCGTCCCTGCCTGGAAGCCAAGTGCACAGTCCGCTTGGAAGCGAGCCTCCTTGGGAAGAGTCGAGGGAGCCAAGCCGCGTGCAGCTGCAATCCCTGCTTGGGCCGAGCCGAGTGTGCCTCCAGGACGGTAGAGCTCCAGCTCTGCTCCGAGGCCGGATCTAGTCAAGTGCCTTGCGCGAGGCTGCTCTGCCCAGGGCGAGACTTGCCCAGGCTTGCCTCGCTGCTAGGCTTGCTGCCCGGGAAGGAGGAGGCTGTGCGATGCTGGGAGAGGCCACTGGCGCCTTCCTGGCCTCAGCTCCACTCCTGCCTTGCTTTTGCATCTAGGCCCCGGGCTTCCTTGGGGAAGGCTTAGGAGCCGGTGGCTTGCACACCGCCAAGCCCTCCAGCAGGGAGGCCTCTCGTAGAGGGGAGGGGAGGGCAAGTGCAGGGCTCCTCCAGCGGGTGCTTGGCCGCCCAGACTCAGTGCCGCACGGAGAGCACAAGTCTCCCAGGTCCCCTGGCTGTGGTCTGCAGCCCCACACTCCCGGAGGCTGACTCCGTGGGCGCCCAGAAGGTGCCTGACAGACGTCATGTCCCCAGCGCTCTGCTCCCCAGCAGAGACGTGTGCAGGTGGTGGGGCCTGCCTCTGCGTGTCTGGGCTCCCGCCGGCAGCCCCAGCCCCAGGGAAGCAGCCCCTGAGCCAAGACCTGTAGGAGGCGCGGGGCGCCCCCGCCTGGAAGCCTAGTGCACAGCATGCGGGAAGCGAGCCTCCTCGGGAGAAGAGGAGGCAGCCCAGCTGCGTGCGTCTGCACTCACTCCTTGGGCGGAGCCCAGTGAGCCTCCAGTACGGCAGAGCTCCAGCTCTGCTCAGAGGCCCGATCTGGCAGAGTTGCTGGCGTGAGGCTGCTCTGCCCTGGGCGAGCCTTGCCCAGACGTGCCTCGCTGCTAGGCTTCCTGCCCGGGAAGGAGCAGGCTGCGCCAGACAGGCAGACGCTCCTGGCGCCTTCCTGGCCTCAGCTCCACTCCTGCCTTGCCTTTGCATATAGGCCCCGGGCGTCCTTGGGGAAGGCTTAGGAGCCGGTGGCTTGCACACCGCCAAGCCCTCCAGCAGGGAGGCCTCTCGTAGAGGGGAGGGGAGGGCAAGTGCAGGGCTCCTCCAGCGGGTGCTTGGCCGCCCAGACTCAGCGCCGCACGGAGAGCACAAGGCTCCCAGGTCCCCTGGCTGTGGTCTGCAGCCCCACACTCCCGGAGGCTGACTCCGTGGGCGCCCAGAAGGTGCCTGACAGACGTCATGTCCCTAGCGCTCTGCTCCCCGGCAGAGACGTGTGCAGGTGGTGGGGCCTGCCCCTGCGTGTCTGGGCTCCCGCCGGCAGCCCCAGCTCCAGGGAAGCAGCCCCTGAGCCAGGACCTGTAGGAGGCGCGGGGCGCCGCCGCCTGGAAGCCTAGTGCACAGCATGCGGGAAGCGAGCCTCCGCGGGAGAAGAGGAGGCAGCCCAGCTGCGTGCCTCTGCACTCACTCCTTGGGCGGAGCCCAGTGAGCCTCCAGTACGGCAGAGTTCCAGCTCTGCTCAGAGGCCCGATCTGGCAGAGTTGCTGGCGTGAGGCTGCTCTGCCCTGGGCGAGCCTTGCCCAGACTTGCCTCGCTGCTAGGCTTCCTGCCCGGGAAGGAGCAGGCTGCGCCAGACAGGCAGACGCTCCTGGCGCCTTCCTGGCCTCAGCTCCACTCCTGCCTTGCCTTTGCACCTAGTCCCCAGGCGTCCTTGCGGAGGGCTGAGGGGCCGGTGGGGTGCACGCTGCCAAGCCCTCCAGCCGTGAGAGCTCTGTCATAGGGAAGGGAATGGCAAGTGCAGGGCTCCTCCAGCGCTCGCTTGGCCGCCCAGACTCAGCACAGCACGGAGAGCACCAGGCTTCCCAGGGCCCCTGGCTGTGGTCTGCAGCCCCACACACCCGGAGGCTGACTCCGTGAGCGCCCAGAAGGTGCCTGACAGACGTCATTTCCCTAGTGCTCTCCCCACCAGCAGAGACGTGTGCAGGTGGTTGGGGCCTGCCCCTGCGTGTCTGGGCTGCCGCCCACAGCCTCCGCTCAGGGGAAGCAGCCCCTGTGCCAAGACCTGCAGGAGGCGCGGGGCGTCCCTGCCTGGAAGCCAAGTGCACAGTCCGCTTGGAAGCGAGCCTCCTTGGGAAGAGTCGAGGGAGCCAAGCCGCGTGCAGCTGCAATCCCTGCTTGGGCCGAGCCGAGTGTGCCTCCAGGACGGCAGAGCTCCAGCTCTGCTCCGAGGCCGGATCTAGTCAAGTGCCTTGCGCGAGGCTGCTCTGCCCTGGGCGAGACTTGCCCAGGCTTGCCTCGCTGCTAGGCTTGCTGCCCGGGAAGGAGCAGGCTGTGCGATGCTGGGAGAGGCCACTGGCGCCTTCCTGGCCTCAGCTCCACTCCTGCCTTGCCTTTGCATCTAGGCCCCGGGCGTCCTTGGGGAAGGCTTAGGAGCCGGTGGCTTGCACACCGCCAAGCCCTCCAGCAGGGAGGCCTCTCGTAGTGGGGAGGGGAGGGCAAGTGCCGGGCTCCTCCAGCGGGTGCTTGGCCGCCCAGACTCAGCGCCGCACGGAGAGCACAAGGCTCCCAGGTCCCCTGGCTGTGGTCTGCATCCCCACACTCCCGGAGGCTGACTCCGTGGGCGCCCAGAAGGTGCCTGACAGACGTCATGCCCCTAGCGCTCTGCTCCCCGGCAGAGACGTGTGCAGGTGGTGGGGCCTGCCCCTGCGTGTCTGGGCTCCCGCCGGCAGCCCCAGCTCCAGGGAAGCATCCCCTGAGCCAAGACCTGTAGGAGGCGCGGGGCGCCCCCGCCTGGAAGCCTAGTGCACAGCATGCGGGAAGCGAGCCTCCTCGGGAGAAGAGGAGGCAGCCCAGCTGCGTGCGTCTGCACTCACTCCTTGGGCGGAGCCCAGTGAGCCTCCAGTACGGCAGAGCTCCAGCTCTGCTCAGAGGCCCGATCTGGCAGAGTTGCTGGCGTGAGGCTGCTCTGCCCTGGGCGAGCCTTGCCCAGACGTGCCTCGCTGCTAGGCTTCCTGCCCGGGAAGGAGCAGGCTGCGCCAGACAGGCAGACGCTCCTGGCGCCTTCCTGGCCTCAGCTCCACTCCTGCCTTGCCTTTGCATATAGGCCCCGGGCGTCCTTGGGGAAGGCTTAAGAGCCGGTGGCTTGCACAACGCCAAGCCCTCCAGCAGGGAGGCCTCTCGTAGAGGGGAGGGGAGGGCAAGTGCAGGGCTCCTCCAGCGGGTGCTTGGCCGCCCAGACTCAGCGCCGCACGGAGAGCACAAGGCTCCCAGGTCCCCTGGCTGTGGTCTGCAGCCCCACACTCCCGGAGGCTGACTCCGTGGGCGCCCAGAAGGTGCCTGACAGACGTCATGTCCCTAGCGCTCTGCTCCCCGGCAGAGACGTGTGCAGGTGGTGGGGCCTGCCCCTGCGTGTCTGGGCTCCCGCCGGCAGCCCCAGCTCCAGGGAAGCAGCCCCTGAGCCAGGACCTGTAGGAGGCGCGGGGCGCCGCCGCCTGGAAGCCTAGCGCACAGCATGCGGGAAGCGAGCCTCCGCGGGAGAAGAGGAGGCAGCGCAGCTGCGTGCCTCTGCACTCACTCCTTGGGCGGAGCCCAGTGAGCCTCCAGTACGGCAGAGTTCCAGCTCTGCTCAGAGGCCCGATCTGGCAGAGTTGCTGGCGTGAGGCTGCTCTGCCCTGGGCGAGCCTTGCCCAGACTTGTCTCGCTGCTAGGCTTCCTGCCCGGGAAGGAGCAGGCTGCGCCAGACAGGCAGACGCTCCTGGCGCCTTCCTGGCCTCAGCTCCACTCCTGCCTTGCCTTTGCACCTAGTCCCCAGGCGTCCTTGCGGAGGGCTGAGGGGCCGGTGGGGTGCACGCTGCCAAGCCCTCCAGCCGTGAGAGCTCTGTCATAGGGAAGGGAATGGCAAGTGCAGGGCTCCTCCAGCGCTCGCTTGGCCGCCCAGACTCAGCACAGCACGGAGAGCACCAGGCTTCCCAGGGCCCCTGGCTGTGGTCTGCAGCCCCACACACCCGGAGGCTGACTCCGTGAGCGCCCAGAAGGTGCCTGACAGACGTCATTTCCCTAGTGCTCTCCCCACCAGCAGAGACGTGTGCAGGTGGTTGGGGCCTGCCCCTGCGTGTCTGGGCTGCCGCCCACAGCCTCCGCTCAGGGGAAGCAGCCCCTGTGCCAAGACCTGCAGGAGGCGCGGGGCGTCCCTGCCTGGAAGCCAAGTGCACAGTCCGCTTGGAAGCGAGCCTCCTTGGGAAGAGTCGAGGGAGCCAAGCCGCGTGCAGCTGCAATCCCTGCTTGGGCCGAGCCGAGTGTGCCTCCAGGACGGCAGAGCTCCAGCTCTGCTCCGAGGCCGGATCTAGTCAAGTGCCTTGCGCGAGGCTGCTCTGCCCTGGGCGAGACTTGCCCAGGCTTGCCTCGCTGCTAGGCTTGCTGCCCGGGAAGGAGCAGGCTGTGCGATGCTGGGAGAGGCCACTGGCGCCTTCCTGGCCTCAGCTCCACTCCTGCCTTGCCTTTGCATCTAGGCCCCGGGCGTCCTTGGGGAAGGCTTAGGAGCCGGTGGCTTGCACACCGCCAAGCCCTCCAGCAGGGAGGCCTCTCGTAGAGGGGAGGGGAGGGCAAGTGCAGGGCTCCTCCAGCGGGTGCTTGGCCGCCCAGACTCAGCGCCGCACGGAGAGCACAAGGCTCCCAGGTCCCCTGGCTGTGGTCTGCAGCCCCACACTCCCGGAGGCTGACTCCGTGGGCGCCCAGAAGGTGCCTGACAGACGTCATGTCCCTAGCGCTCTGCTCCCCGGCAGAGACGTGTGCAGGTGGTGGGGCCTGCCCCTGCGTGTCTGGGCTCCCGCCGGCAGCCCCAGCTCCAGGGAAGCAGCCCCTGAGCCAGGACCTGTAGGAGGCGCGGGGCGCCGCCGCCTGGAAGCCTAGTGCACAGCATGCGGGAAGCGAGCCTCCGCGGGAGAAGAGGAGGCAGCCCAGCTGCGTGCCTCTGCACTCACTCCTTGGGCGGAGCCCAGTGAGCCTCCAGTACGGCAGAGTTCCAGCTCTGCTCAGAGGCCCGATCTGGCAGAGTTGCTGGCGTGAGGCTGCTCTGCCCTGGGCGAGCCTTGCCCAGACTTGCCTCGCTGCTAGGCTTCCTGCCCGGGAAGGAGCAGGCTGCGCCAGACAGGCAGACGCTCCTGGCGCCTTCCTGGCCTCAGCTCCACTCCTGCCTTGCCTTTGCACCTAGTCCCCAGGCGTCCTTGCGGAGGGCTGAGGGGCCGGTGGGGTGCACGCTGCCAAGCCCTCCAGCCGTGAGAGCTCTGTCATAGGGAAGGGAATGGCAAGTGCAGGGCTCCTCCAGCGCTCGCTTGGCCGCCCAGACTCAGCACAGCACGGAGAGCACCAGGCTTCCCAGGGCCCCTGGCTGTGGTCTGCAGCCCCACACACCCGGAGGCTGACTCCGTGAGCGCCCAGAAGGTGCCTGACAGACGTCATTTCCCTAGTGCTCTCCCCACCAGCAGAGACGTGTGCAGGTGGTTGGGGCCTGCCCCTGCGTGTCTGGGCTGCCGCCCACAGCCTCCGCTCAGGGGAAGCAGCCCCTGTGCCAAGACCTGCAGGAGGCGCGGGGCGTCCCTGCCTGGAAGCCAAGTGCACAGTCCGCTTGGAAGCGAGCCTCCTTGGGAAGAGTCGAGGGAGCCAAGCCGCGTGCAGCTGCAATCCCTGCTTGGGCCGAGCCGAGTGTGCCTCCAGGACGGCAGAGCTCCAGCTCTGCTCCGAGGCCGGATCTAGTCAAGTGCCTTGCGCGAGGCTGCTCTGCCCTGGGCGAGACTTGCCCAGGCTTGCCTCGCTGCTAGGCTTGCTGCCCGGGAAGGAGCAGGCTGTGCGATGCTGGGAGAGGCCACTGGCGCCTTCCTGGCCTCAGCTCCACTCCTGCCTTGCCTTTGCATCTAGGCCCCGGGCGTCCTTGGGGAAGGCTTAGGAGCCGGTGGCTTGCACACCGCCAAGCCCTCCAGCAGGGAGGCCTCTCGTAGTGGGGAGGGGAGGGCAAGTGCCGGGCTCCTCCAGCGGGTGCTTGGCCGCCCAGACTCAGCGCCGCACGGAGAGCACAAGGCTCCCAGGTCCCCTGGCTGTGGTCTGCATCCCCACACTCCCGGAGGCTGACTCCGTGGGCGCCCAGAAGGTGCCTGACAGACGTCATGCCCCTAGCGCTCTGCTCCCCGGCAGAGACGTGTGCAGGTGGTGGGGCCTGCCCCTGCGTGTCTGGGCTCCCGCCGGCAGCCCCAGCTCCAGGGAAGCATCCCCTGAGCCAAGACCTGTAGGAGGCGCGGGGCGCCCCCGCCTGGAAGCCTAGTGCACAGCATGCGGGAAGCGAGCCTCCTCGGGAGAAGAGGAGGCAGCCC
Source organism: Budorcas taxicolor (assembly GCF_023091745.1). Lineage (NCBI taxonomy): Eukaryota > Metazoa > Chordata > Mammalia > Artiodactyla > Bovidae > Budorcas > Budorcas taxicolor. The sequence goes on from NW_026291665.1 coordinate 207,881, forward strand.
AGCTGCGTGCGTCTGCACTCACTCCTTGGGCGGAGCCCAGTGAGCCTCCAGTACGGCAGAGCTCCAGCTCTGCTCAGAGGCCCGATCTGGCAGAGTTGCTGGCGTGAGGCTGCTCTGCCCTGGGCGAGCCTTGCCCAGACGTGCCTCGCTGCTAGGCTTCCTGCCCGGGAAGGAGCAGGCTGCGCCAGACAGGCAGACGCTCCTGGCGCCTTCCTGGCCTCAGCTCCACTCCTGCCTTGCCTTTGCATATAGGCCCCGGGCGTCCTTGGGGAAGGCTTAAGAGCCGGTGGCTTGCACAACGCCAAGCCCTCCAGCAGGGAGGCCTCTCGTAGAGGGGAGGGGAGGGCAAGTGCAGGGCTCCTCCAGCGGGTGCTTGGCCGCCCAGACTCAGCGCCGCACGGAGAGCACAAGGCTCCCAGGTCCCCTGGCTGTGGTCTGCAGCCCCACACTCCCGGAGGCTGACTCCGTGGGCGCCCAGAAGGTGCCTGACAGACGTCATGTCCCTAGCGCTCTGCTCCCCGGCAGAGACGTGTGCAGGTGGTGGGGCCTGCCCCTGCGTGTCTGGGCTCCCGCCGGCAGCCCCAGCTCCAGGGAAGCAGCCCCTGAGCCAGGACCTGTAGGAGGCGCGGGGCGCCGCCGCCTGGAAGCCTAGCGCACAGCATGCGGGAAGCGAGCCTCCGCGGGAGAAGAGGAGGCAGCGCAGCTGCGTGCCTCTGCACTCACTCCTTGGGCGGAGCCCAGTGAGCCTCCAGTACGGCAGAGTTCCAGCTCTGCTCAGAGGCCCGATCTGGCAGAGTTGCTGGCGTGAGGCTGCTCTGCCCTGGGCGAGCCTTGCCCAGACTTGTCTCGCTGCTAGGCTTCCTGCCCGGGAAGGAGCAGGCTGCGCCAGACAGGCAGACGCTCCTGGCGCCTTCCTGGCCTCAGCTCCACTCCTGCCTTGCCTTTGCACCTAGTCCCCAGGCGTCCTTGCGGAGGGCTGAGGGGCCGGTGGGGTGCACGCTGCCAAGCCCTCCAGCCGTGAGAGCTCTGTCATAGGGAAGGGAATGGCAAGTGCAGGGCTCCTCCAGCGCTCGCTTGGCCGCCCAGACTCAGCACAGCACGGAGAGCACCAGGCTTCCCAGGGCCCCTGGCTGTGGTCTGCAGCCCCACACACCCGGAGGCTGACTCCGTGAGCGCCCAGAAGGTGCCTGACAGACGTCATTTCCCTAGTGCTCTCCCCACCAGCAGAGACGTGTGCAGGTGGTTGGGGCCTGCCCCTGCGTGTCTGGGCTGCCGCCCACAGCCTCCGCTCAGGGGAAGCAGCCCCTGTGCCAAGACCTGCAGGAGGCGCGGGGCGTCCCTGCCTGGAAGCCAAGTGCACAGTCCGCTTGGAAGCGAGCCTCCTTGGGAAGAGTCGAGGGAGCCAAGCCGCGTGCAGCTGCAATCCCTGCTTGGGCCGAGCCGAGTGTGCCTCCAGGACGGCAGAGCTCCAGCTCTGCTCCGAGGCCGGATCTAGTCAAGTGCCTTGCGCGAGGCTGCTCTGCCCTGGGCGAGACTTGCCCAGGCTTGCCTCGCTGCTAGGCTTGCTGCCCGGGAAGGAGCAGGCTGTGCGATGCTGGGAGAGGCCACTGGCGCCTTCCTGGCCTCAGCTCCACTCCTGCCTTGCCTTTGCATCTAGGCCCCGGGCGTCCTTGGGGAAGGCTTAGGAGCCGGTGGCTTGCACACCGCCAAGCCCTCCAGCAGGGAGGCCTCTCGTAGAGGGGAGGGGAGGGCAAGTGCAGGGCTCCTCCAGCGGGTGCTTGGCCGCCCAGACTCAGCGCCGCACGGAGAGCACAAGGCTCCCAGGTCCCCTGGCTGTGGTCTGCAGCCCCACACTCCCGGAGGCTGACTCCGTGGGCGCCCAGAAGGTGCCTGACAGACGTCATGTCCCTAGCGCTCTGCTCCCCAGCAGAGACGTGTGCAGGTGGTGGGGCCTGCCCCTGCGTGTCTGGGCTCCCGCCGGCAGCCCCAGCTCCAGGGAAGCAGCCCCTGAGCCAAGACCTGTAGGAGGCGCGGGGCGCCCCCGCCTGGAAGCCTAGTGCACAGCATGCGGGAAGCGAGCCTCCTCGGGAGAAGAGGAGGCAGCCCAGCTGCGTGCGTCTGCACTCACTCCTTGGGCGGAGCCCAGTGAGCCTCCAGTACGGCAGAGCTCCAGCTCTGCTCAGAGGCCCGATCTGGCAGAGTTGCTGGCGTGAGGCTGCTCTGCCCTGGGCGAGCCTTGCCCAGACGTGCCTCGCTGCTAGGCTTCCTGCCCGGGAAGGAGCAGGCTGCGCCAGACAGGCAGACGCTCCTGGCGCCTTCCTGGCCTCAGCTCCACTCCTGCCTTGCCTTTGCACCTAGTCCCCAGGCGTCCTTGCGGAGGGCTGAGGGGCCGGTGGGGTGCACGCTGCCAAGCCCTCCAGCCGTGAGAGCTCTGTCATAGGGAAGGGAATGGCAAGTGCAGGGCTCCTCCAGCGCTCGCTTGGCCGCCCAGACTCAGCACAGCACGGAGAGCACCAGGCTTCCCAGGGCCCCTGGCTGTGGTCTGCAGCCCCACACACCCGGAGGCTGACTCCGTGAGCGCCCAGAAGGTGCCTGACAGACGTCATTTCCCTAGTGCTCTCCCCACCAGCAGAGACGTGTGCAGGTGGTTGGGGCCTGCCCCTGCGTGTCTGGGCTGCCGCCCACAGCCTCCGCTCAGGGGAAGCAGCCCCTGTGCCAAGACCTGCAGGAGGCGCGGGGCGTCCCTGCCTGGAAGCCAAGTGCACAGTCCGCTTGGAAGCGAGCCTCCTTGGGAAGAGTCGAGGGAGCCAAGCCGCGTGCAGCTGCAATCCCTGCTTGGGCCGAGCGGAGTGTGCCTCCAGGACGGCAGAGCTCCAGCTCTGCTCCGAGGCCGGATCTAGTCAAGTGCCTTGCGCGAGGCTGCTCTGCCCAGGGCGAGACTTGCCCAGGCTTCCCTCGCTGCTAGGCTTGCGGCCCAGGAAGGAGCAGGCTGTGCGATGCTGGGAGAGGCCACTGGCGCCTTCCTGGCCTCAGCTCCACTCCTGCCTTGCCTTTGCATCTAGGCCCCGGGCGTCCTTGGGGAAGGCTTAGGAGCCTGTGGCTTGCACACTGCCAAGCCCTCCAGAGGTGAGGCCTCTCGTAGAGGGGAGGGGAGGGCAAGTGCAGGGCTCCTCCAGCGGGTGCTTGGCCGCCCAGACTCAGTGCCGCACGGAGAGCACCAGGCTCCCAGGTCCCCTGGCTGTGGTCTGCAGCCCCACACTCCCGGAGGCTGACTCCGTGGGCGCCCAGAAGGTGCCTGACAGACGTCATGTCCCCAGCGCTCTGCTCCCCAGCAGAGACGTGTGCAGGTGGTGGGGCCTGCCTCTGCGTGTCTGGGCTCCCGCCGGCAGCCCCAGCCCCAGGGAAGCAGCCCCTGAACCAAGACCTGTAGGAGGCGCGGGGCGCCCCCTCCTGGAAGCCTAGTGCACAGCATGCGGGAAGCGAGCCTCCTCAGGAGAAGAGGAGGCAGCCCAGCTGCGTGCGTCTGCACTCACTCCTTGGGCGGAGCCCAGTGAGCCTCCAGTACGGCAGAGCTCCAGCTCTGCTCAGAGGCCCGATCTGGCAGAGTTGCTGGCGTGAGGCTGCTCTGCCCTGGGCGAGCCTTGCCCAGACGTGCCTCGCTGCTAGGCTTCCTGCCCGGGAAGGAGCAGGCTGCGCCAGACAGGCAGACGCTCCTGGCGCCTTCCTGGCCTCAGCTCCACTCCTGCCTTGCCTTTGCACCTAGTCCCCAGGCGTCCTTGCGGATGGCTGAGGGGCCGGTGGGGTGCACGCTGCCAAGCCCTCCAGCCGTGAGAGCTCTGTCATAGGGAAGGGAATGGCAAGTGCAGGGCTCCTCCAGCGCTCGCTTGGCCGCCCAGACTCAGCACAGCACGGAGAGCACCAGGCTTCCCAGGGCCCCTGGCTGTGGTCTGCAGCCCCACACACCCGGAGGCTGACTCCGTGAGAGCCCAGAAGGTGCCTGACAGACGTCATTTCCCTAGTGCTCTCCCCACCAGCAGAGACGTGTGCAGGTGGTTGGGGCCTGCCCCTGCGTGTCTGGGCTGCCGCCCACAGCCTCCGCTCAGGGGAAGCAGCCCCTGTGCCAAGACCTGCAGGAGGCGCGGGGCGTCCCTGCCTGGAAGCCAAGTGCACAGTCCGCTTGGAAGCGAGCCTCCTTGGGAAGAGTCGAGGGAGCCAAGCCGCGTGCAGCTGCAATCCCTGCTTGGGCCGAGCCGAGTGTGCCTCCAGGACGGCAGAGCTCCAGCTCTGCTCCGAGGCCGGATCTAGTCAAGTGCCTTGCGCGAGGCTGCTCTGCCCTGGGTGAGACTTGCCCAGGCTTGCCTCGCTGCTAGGCTTGCTGCCCGGGAAGGAGCAGGCTGTGCGATGCTGGGAGAGGCCACTGGCGCCTTCCTGGCCTCAGCTCCACTCCTGCCTTGCCTTTGCATCTAGGCCCCGGGCGTCCTTGGGGAAGGCTTAGGAGCCGGTGGCTTGCACACCGCCAAGCCCTCCAGCAGGGAGGCCTCTCGTAGTGGGGAGGGGAGGGCAAGTGCCGGGCTCCTCCAGCGGGTGCTTGGCCGCCCAGACTCAGCGCCGCACGGAGAGCACAAGGCTCCCAGGTCCCCTGGCTGTGGTCTGCAGCCCCACACTCCCGGAGGCTGACTCCGTGGGCGCCCAGAAGGTGCCTGACAGACGTCATGTCCCTAGCGCTCTGCTCCCCAGCAGAGACGTGTGCAGGTGGTGGGGCCTGCCCCTGCGTGTCTGGGCTCCCGCCGGCAGCCCCAGCTCCAGGGAAGCAGCCCCTGAGCCAAGACCTGTAGGAGGCGCGGGGCGCCCCCGCCTGGAAGCCTAGTGCACAGCATGCGGGAAGCGAGCCTCCTCGGGAGAAGAGGAGGCAGCCCAGCTGCGTGCGTCTGCACTCACTCCTTGGGCGGAGCCCAGTGAGCCTCCAGTACGGCAGAGCTCCAGCTCTGCTCAGAGGCCCGATCTGGCAGAGTTGCTGGCGTGAGGCTGCTCTGCCCTGGGCGAGCCTTGCCCAGACGTGCCTCGCTGCTAGGCTTCCTGCCCGGGAAGGAGCAGGCTGCGCCAGACAGGCAGACGCTCCTGGCGCCTTCCTGGCCTCAGCTCCACTCCTGCCTTGCCTTTGCACCTAGTCCCCAGGCGTCCTTGCGGAGGGCTGAGGGGCCGGTGGGGTGCACACTGCCAAGCCCTCCAGCCGTGAGAGCTCTGTCATAGGGAAGGGAATGGCAAGTGCAGGGCTCCTCCAGCGCTCGCTTGGCCGCCCAGACTCAGCACAGCACGGAGAGCACCAGGCTTCCCAGGGCCCCTGGCTGTGGTCTGCAGCCCCACACACCCGGAGGCTGACTCCGTGAGCGCCCAGAAGGTGCCTGACAGACGTCATTTCCCTAGTGCTCTCCCCACCAGCAGAGACGTGTGCAGGTGGTTGGGGCCTGCCCCTGCGTGTCTGGGCTGCCGCCCACAGCCTCCGCTCAGGGGAAGCAGCCCCTGTGCCAAGACCTGCAGGAGGCGCGGGGCGTCCCTGCCTGGAAGCCAAGTGCACAGTCCGCTTGGAAGCGAGCCTCCTTGGGAAGAGTCGAGGGAGCCAAGCCGCGTGCAGCTGCAATCCCTGCTTGGGCCGAGCCGAGTGTGCCTCCAGGACGGCAGAGCTCCAGCTCTGCTCCGAGGCCGGATCTAGTCAAGTGCCTTGCGCGAGGCTGCTCTGCCCTGGGCGAGACTTGCCCAGGCTTGCCTCGCTGCTAGGCTTGCTGCCCGGGAAGGAGCAGGCTGTGCGATGCTGGGAGAGGCCACTGGCGCCTTCCTGGCCTCAGCTCCACTCCTGCCTTGCCTTTGCATCTAGGCCCCGGGCGTCCTTGGGGAAGGCTTAGGAGCCGGTGGCTTGCACACCGCCAAGCCCTCCAGCAGGGAGGCCTCTCGTAGTGGGGAGGGGAGGGCAAGTGCCGGGCTCCTCCAGCGGGTGCTTGGCCGCCCAGACTCAGCGCCGCACGGAGAGCACAAGGCTCCCAGGTCCCCTGGCTGTGGTCTGCATCCCCACACTCCCGGAGGCTGACTCCGTGGGCGCCCAGAAGGTGCCTGACAGACGTCATGTCCCCAGCGCTCTGCTCCCCAGCAGAGACGTGTGCAGGTGGTGGGGCCTGCCTCTGCGTGTCTGGGCTCCCGCCGGCAGCCCCAGCCCCAGGGAAGCAGCCCCTGAGCCAAGACCTGTAGGAGGCGCGGGGCGCCCCCGCCTGGAAGCCTAGTGCACAGCATGCGGGAAGCGAGCCTCCTCGGGAGAAGAGGATGCAGCCCAGCTGCGTGCGTCTGCACTCACTCCTTGGGCGGAGCCCAGTGAGCCTCCAGTACGGCAGAGCTCCAGCTCTGCTCAGAGGCCCGATCTGGCAGAGTTGCTGGCGTGAGGCTGCTCTGCCCTGGGCGAGCCTTGCCCAGACGTGCCTCGCTGCTAGGCTTCCTGCCCGGGAAGGAGCAGGCTGCGCCAGACAGGCAGACGCTCCTGGCGCCTTCCTGGCCTCAGCTCCACTCCTGCCTTGCCTTTGCATATAGGCCCCGGGCGTCCTTGGGGAAGGCTTAGGAGCCGGTGGCTTGCACACCGCCAAGCCCTCCAGCAGGGAGGCCTCTCGTAGAGGGGAGGGGAGGGCAAGTGCAGGGCTCCTCCAGCGGGTGCTTGGCCGCCCAGACTCAGCGCCGCACGGAGAGCACAAGGCTCCCAGGTCCCCTGGCTGTGGTCTGCAGCCCCACACTCCCGGAGGCTGACTCCGTGGGCGCCCAGAAGGTGCCTGACAGACGTCATGTCCCTAGCGCTCTGCTCCCCGGCAGAGACGTGTGCAGGTGGTGGGGCCTGCCCCTGCGTGTCTGGGCTCCCGCCGGCAGCCCCAGCTCCAGGGAAGCAGCCCCTGAGCCAGGACCTGTAGGAGGCGCGGGGCGCCGCCGCCTGGAAGCCTAGTGCACAGCATGCGGGAAGCGAGCCTCCGCGGGAGAAGAGGAGGCAGCCCAGCTGCGTGCCTCTGCACTCACTCCTTGGGCGGAGCCCAGTGAGCCTCCAGTACGGCAGAGTTCCAGCTCTGCTCAGAGGCCCGATCTGGCAGAGTTGCTGGCGTGAGGCTGCTCTGCCCTGGGCGAGCCTTGCCCAGACTTGCCTCGCTGCTAGGCTTCCTGCCCGGGAAGGAGCAGGCTGCGCCAGACAGGCAGACGCTCCTGGCGCCTTCCTGGCCTCAGCTCCACTCCTGCCTTGCCTTTGCACCTAGTCCCCAGGCGTCCTTGCGGAGGGCTGAGGGGCCGGTGGGGTGCACGCTGCCAAGCCCTCCAGCCGTGAGAGCTCTGTCATAGGGAAGGGAATGGCAAGTGCAGGGCTCCTCCAGCGCTCGCTTGGCCGCCCAGACTCAGCACAGCACGGAGAGCACCAGGCTTCCCAGGGCCCCTGGCTGTGGTCTGCAGCCCCACACACCCGGAGGCTGACTCCGTGAGCGCCCAGAAGGTGCCTGACAGACGTCATTTCCCTAGTGCTCTCCCCACCAGCAGAGACGTGTGCAGGTGGTTGGGGCCTGCCCCTGCGTGTCTGGGCTGCCGCCCACAGCCTCCGCTCAGGGGAAGCAGCCCCTGTGCCAAGACCTGCAGGAGGCGCGGGGCGTCCCTGCCTGGAAGCCAAGTGCACAGTCCGCTTGGAAGCGAGCCTCCTTGGGAAGAGTCGAGGGAGCCAAGCCGCGTGCAGCTGCAATCCCTGCTTGGGCCGAGCCGAGTGTGCCTCCAGGACGGCAGAGCTCCAGCTCTGCTCCGAGGCCGGATCTAGTCAAGTGCCTTGCGCGAGGCTGCTCTGCCCTGGGCGAGACTTGCCCAGGCTTGCCTCGCTGCTAGGCTTGCTGCCCGGGAAGGAGCAGGCTGTGCGATGCTGGGAGAGGCCACTGGCGCCTTCCTGGCCTCAGCTCCACTCCTGCCTTGCCTTTGCATCTAGGCCCCGGGCGTCCTTGGGGAAGGCTTAGGAGCCGGTGGCTTGCACACCGCCAAGCCCTCCAGCAGGGAGGCCTCTCGTAGTGGGGAGGGGAGGGCAAGTGCCGGGCTCCTCCAGCGGGTGCTTGGCCGCCCAGACTCAGCGCCGCACGGAGAGCACAAGGCTCCCAGGTCCCCTGGCTGTGGTCTGCATCCCCACACTCCCGGAGGCTGACTCCGTGGGCGCCCAGAAGGTGCCTGACAGACGTCATGCCCCTAGCGCTCTGCTCCCCGGCAGAGACGTGTGCAGGTGGTGGGGCCTGCCCCTGCGTGTCTGGGCTGCCGCCCACAGCCTCCGCTCAGGGGAAGCAGCCCCTGTGCCAAGACCTGCAGGAGGCGCGGGGCGTCCCTGCCTGGAAGCCAAGTGCACAGTCCGCTTGGAAGCGAGCCTCCTTGGGAAGAGTCGAGGGAGCCAAGCCGCGTGCAGCTGCAATCCCTGCTTGGGCCGAGCCGAGTGTGCCTCAAGGACGGCAGAGCTCCAGCTCTGCTCAGAGGCCGGATCTAGTCAAGTGCCTTGCGCGAGGCTGCTCTGCCCAGGGCGAGACTTGCCCAGGCTTGCCTCGCTGCTAGGCTTGCGGCCCAGGAAGGAGCAGGCTGTGCGATGCTGGGAGAGGCCACTGGCGCCTTCCTGGCCTCAGCTCCACTCCTGCCTTGCCTTTGCATCTAGGCCCCGGGCGTCCTTGGGGAAGGCTTAGGAGCCGGTGGCTTGCACACCGCCAAGCCCTCCAGCAGGGAGGCCTCTCGTAGTGGGGAGGGGAGGGCAAGTGCCGGGCTCCTCCAGCGGGTGCTTGGCCGCCCAGACTCAGCGCCGCACGGAGAGCACAAGGCTCCCAGGTCCCCTGGCTGTGGTCTGCAGCCCCACACTCCCGGAGGCTGACTCCGTGGGCGCCCAGAAGGTGCCTGACAGACGTCATGTCCCTAGCGCTCTGCTCCCCGGCAGAGACGTGTGCAGGTGGTGGGGCCTGCCCCTGCGTGTCTGGGCTCCCGCCGGCAGCCCCAGCTCCAGGGAAGCAGCCCCTGAGCCAAGACCTGTAGGAGGCGCGGGGCGCCCCCGCCTGGAAGCCTAGTGCACAGCATGCGGGAAGCGAGCCTCCTCGGGAGAAGAAGAGGCAGCCCAGCTGCGTGCGTCTGCACTCACTCCTTGGGCGGAGCCCAGTGAGCCTCCAGTACGGCAGAGCTCCAGCTCTGCTCAGAGGCCCGATCTGGCAGAGTTGCTGGCGTGAGGCTGCTCTGCCCTGGGCGAGCCTTGCCCAGACGTGCCTCGCTGCTAGGCTTCCTGCCCGGGAAGGAGCAGGCTGTGCCAGACAGGCAGACGCTCCTGGCGCCTTCCTGGCCTCAGCTCCACTCCTGCCTTGCCTTTGCACCTAGTCCCCAGGCGTCCTTGCGGAGGGCTGAGGGGCCGGTGGGTTGCACGCTGCCAAGCCCTCCAGCCGTGAGAGCTCTGTCATAGGGAAGGGAATGGCAAGTGCAGGGCTCCTCCAGCGCTCGCTTGGCCGCCCAGACTCAGCACAGCACGGAGAGCACCAGGCTTCCCAGGGCCCCTGGCTGTGGTCTGCAGCCCCACACACCCGGAGGCTGACTCCGTGAGCGCCCAGAAGGTGCCTGACAGACGTCATTTCCCTAGTGCTCTCCCCACCAGCAGAGACGTGTGCAGGTGGTTGGGGCCTGCCCCTGCGTGTCTGGGCTGCCGCCCACAGCCTCCGCTCAGGGGAAGCAGCCCCTGTGCCAAGACCTGCAGGAGGCGCGGGGCGTCCCTGCCTGGAAGCCAAGTGCACAGTCCGCTTGGAAGCGAGCCTCCTTGGGAAGAGTCGAGGGAGCCAAGCCGCGTGCAGCTGCAATCCCTGCTTGGGCCGAGCCGAGTGTGCCTCCAGGACGGTAGAGCTCCAGCTCTGCTCCGAGGCCGGATCTAGTCAAGTGCCTTGCGCGAGGCTGCTCTGCCCAGGGCGAGACTTGCCCAGGCTTGCCTCGCTGCTAGGCTTGCTGCCCGGGAAGGAGGAGGCTGTGCGATGCTGGGAGAGGCCACTGGCGCCTTCCTGGCCTCAGCTCCACTCCTGCCTTGCTTTTGCATCTAGGCCCCGGGCGTCCTTGGGGAAGGCTTAGGAGCCGGTGGCTTGCACACCGCCAAGCCCTCCAGCAGGGAGGCCTCTCGTAGAGGGGAGGGGAGGGCAAGTGCAGGGCTCCTCCAGCGGGTGCTTGGCCGCCCAGACTCAGTGCCGCACGGAGAGCACAAGTCTCCCAGGTCCCCTGGCTGTGGTCTGCAGCCCCACACTCCCGGAGGCTGACTCCGTGGGCGCCCAGAAGGTGCCTGACAGACGTCATGTCCCCAGCGCTCTGCTCCCCAGCAGAGACGTGTGCAGGTGGTGGGGCCTGCCTCTGCGTGTCTGGGCTCCCGCCGGCAGCCCCAGCCCCAGGGAAGCAGCCCCTGAGCCAAGACCTGTAGGAGGCGCGGGGCGCCCCCGCCTGGAAGCCTAGTGCACAGCATGCGGGAAGCGAGCCTCCTCGGGAGAAGAGGAGGCAGCCCAGCTGCGTGCGTCTGCACTCACTCCTTGGGCGGAGCCCAGTGAGCCTCCAGTACGGCAGAGCTCCAGCTCTGCTCAGAGGCCCGATCTGGCAGAGTTGCTGGCGTGAGGCTGCTCTGCCCTGGGCGAGCCTTGCCCAGACGTGCCTCGCTGCTAGGCTTCCTGCCCGGGAAGGAGCAGGCTGCGCCAGACAGGCAGACGCTCCTGGCGCCTTCCTGGCCTCAGCTCCACTCCTGCCTTGCCTTTGCATATAGGCCCCGGGCGTCCTTGGGGAAGGCTTAGGAGCCGGTGGCTTGCACACCGCCAAGCCCTCCAGCAGGGAGGCCTCTCGTAGAGGGGAGGGGAGGGCAAGTGCAGGGCTCCTCCAGCGGGTGCTTGGCCGCCCAGACTCAGCGCCGCACGGAGAGCACAAGGCTCCCAGGTCCCCTGGCTGTGGTCTGCAGCCCCACACTCCCGGAGGCTGACTCCGTGGGCGCCCAGAAGGTGCCTGACAGACGTCATGTCCCTAGCGCTCTGCTCCCCGGCAGAGACGTGTGCAGGTGGTGGGGCCTGCCCCTGCGTGTCTGGGCTCCCGCCGGCAGCCCCAGCTCCAGGGAAGCAGCCCCTGAGCCAGGACCTGTAGGAGGCGCGGGGCGCCGCCGCCTGGAAGCCTAGTGCACAGCATGCGGGAAGCGAGCCTCCGCGGGAGAAGAGGAGGCAGCCCAGCTGCGTGCCTCTGCACTCACTCCTTGGGCGGAGCCCAGTGAGCCTCCAGTACGGCAGAGTTCCAGCTCTGCTCAGAGGCCCGATCTGGCAGAGTTGCTGGCGTGAGGCTGCTCTGCCCTGGGCGAGCCTTGCCCAGACTTGCCTCGCTGCTAGGCTTCCTGCCCGGGAAGGAGCAGGCTGCGCCAGACAGGCAGACGCTCCTGGCGCCTTCCTGGCCTCAGCTCCACTCCTGCCTTGCCTTTGCACCTAGTCCCCAGGCGTCCTTGCGGAGGGCTGAGGGGCCGGTGGGGTGCACGCTGCCAAGCCCTCCAGCCGTGAGAGCTCTGTCATAGGGAAGGGAATGGCAAGTGCAGGGCTCCTCCAGCGCTCGCTTGGCCGCCCAGACTCAGCACAGCACGGAGAGCACCAGGCTTCCCAGGGCCCCTGGCTGTGGTCTGCAGCCCCACACACCCGGAGGCTGACTCCGTGAGCGCCCAGAAGGTGCCTGACAGACGTCATTTCCCTAGTGCTCTCCCCACCAGCAGAGACGTGTGCAGGTGGTTGGGGCCTGCCCCTGCGTGTCTGGGCTGCCGCCCACAGCCTCCGCTCAGGGGAAGCAGCCCCTGTGCCAAGACCTGCAGGAGGCGCGGGGCGTCCCTGCCTGGAAGCCAAGTGCACAGTCCGCTTGGAAGCGAGCCTCCTTGGGAAGAGTCGAGGGAGCCAAGCCGCGTGCAGCTGCAATCCCTGCTTGGGCCGAGCCGAGTGTGCCTCCAGGACGGCAGAGCTCCAGCTCTGCTCCGAGGCCGGATCTAGTCAAGTGCCTTGCGCGAGGCTGCTCTGCCCTGGGCGAGACTTGCCCAGGCTTGCCTCGCTGCTAGGCTTGCTGCCCGGGAAGGAGCAGGCTGTGCGATGCTGGGAGAGGCCACTGGCGCCTTCCTGGCCTCAGCTCCACTCCTGCCTTGCCTTTGCATCTAGGCCCCGGGCGTCCTTGGGGAAGGCTTAGGAGCCGGTGGCTTGCACACCGCCAAGCCCTCCAGCAGGGAGGCCTCTCGTAGTGGGGAGGGGAGGGCAAGTGCCGGGCTCCTCCAGCGGGTGCTTGGCCGCCCAGACTCAGCGCCGCACGGAGAGCACAAGGCTCCCAGGTCCCCTGGCTGTGGTCTGCATCCCCACACTCCCGGAGGCTGACTCCGTGGGCGCCCAGAAGGTGCCTGACAGACGTCATGCCCCTAGCGCTCTGCTCCCCGGCAGAGACGTGTGCAGGTGGTGGGGCCTGCCCCTGCGTGTCTGGGCTCCCGCCGGCAGCCCCAGCTCCAGGGAAGCATCCCCTGAGCCAAGACCTGTAGGAGGCGCGGGGCGCCCCCGCCTGGAAGCCTAGTGCACAGCATGCGGGAAGCGAGCCTCCTCGGGAGAAGAGGAGGCAGCCCAGCTGCGTGCGTCTGCACTCACTCCTTGGGCGGAGCCCAGTGAGCCTCCAGTACGGCAGAGCTCCAGCTCTGCTCAGAGGCCCGATCTGGCAGAGTTGCTGGCGTGAGGCTGCTCTGCCCTGGGCGAGCCTTGCCCAGACGTGCCTCGCTGCTAGGCTTCCTGCCCGGGAAGGAGCAGGCTGCGCCAGACAGGCAGACGCTCCTGGCGCCTTCCTGGCCTCAGCTCCACTCCTGCCTTGCCTTTGCATATAGGCCCCGGGCGTCCTTGGGGAAGGCTTAAGAGCCGGTGGCTTGCACAACGCCAAGCCCTCCAGCAGGGAGGCCTCTCGTAGAGGGGAGGGGAGGGCAAGTGCAGGGCTCCTCCAGCGGGTGCTTGGCCGCCCAGACTCAGCGCCGCACGGAGAGCACAAGGCTCCCAGGTCCCCTGGCTGTGGTCTGCAGCCCCACACTCCCGGAGGCTGACTCCGTGGGCGCCCAGAAGGTGCCTGACAGACGTCATGTCCCTAGCGCTCTGCTCCCCGGCAGAGACGTGTGCAGGTGGTGGGGCCTGCCCCTGCGTGTCTGGGCTCCCGCCGGCAGCCCCAGCTCCAGGGAAGCAGCCCCTGAGCCAGGACCTGTAGGAGGCGCGGGGCGCCGCCGCCTGGAAGCCTAGCGCACAGCATGCGGGAAGCGAGCCTCCGCGGGAGAAGAGGAGGCAGCGCAGCTGCGTGCCTCTGCACTCACTCCTTGGGCGGAGCCCAGTGAGCCTCCAGTACGGCAGAGTTCCAGCTCTGCTCAGAGGCCCGATCTGGCAGAGTTGCTGGCGTGAGGCTGCTCTGCCCTGGGCGAGCCTTGCCCAGACTTGTCTCGCTGCTAGGCTTCCTGCCCGGGAAGGAGCAGGCTGCGCCAGACAGGCAGACGCTCCTGGCGCCTTCCTGGCCTCAGCTCCACTCCTGCCTTGCCTTTGCACCTAGTCCCCAGGCGTCCTTGCGGAGGGCTGAGGGGCCGGTGGGGTGCACGCTGCCAAGCCCTCCAGCCGTGAGAGCTCTGTCATAGGGAAGGGAATGGCAAGTGCAGGGCTCCTCCAGCGCTCGCTTGGCCGCCCAGACTCAGCACAGCACGGAGAGCACCAGGCTTCCCAGGGCCCCTGGCTGTGGTCTGCAGCCCCACACACCCGGAGGCTGACTCCGTGAGCGCCCAGAAGGTGCCTGACAGACGTCATTTCCCTAGTGCTCTCCCCACCAGCAGAGACGTGTGCAGGTGGTTGGGGCCTGCCCCTGCGTGTCTGGGCTGCCGCCCACAGCCTCCGCTCAGGGGAAGCAGCCCCTGTGCCAAGACCTGCAGGAGGCGCGGGGCGTCCCTGCCTGGAAGCCAAGTGCACAGTCCGCTTGGAAGCGAGCCTCCTTGGGAAGAGTCGAGGGAGCCAAGCCGCGTGCAGCTGCAATCCCTGCTTGGGCCGAGCCGAGTGTGCCTCCAGGACGGTAGAGCTCCAGCTCTGCTCCGAGGCCGGATCTAGTCAAGTGCCTTGCGCGAGGCTGCTCTGCCCAGGGCGAGACTTGCCCAGGCTTGCCTCGCTGCTAGGCTTGCTGCCCGGGAAGGAGGAGGCTGTGCGATGCTGGGAGAGGCCACTGGCGCCTTCCTGGCCTCAGCTCCACTCCTGCCTTGCTTTTGCATCTAGGCCCCGGGCGTCCTTGGGGAAGGCTTAGGAGCCGGTGGCTTGCACACCGCCAAGCCCTCCAGCAGGGAGGCCTCTCGTAGAGGGGAGGGGAGGGCAAGTGCAGGGCTCCTCCAGCGGGTGCTTGGCCGCCCAGACTCAGTGCCGCACGGAGAGCACAAGTCTCCCAGGTCCCCTGGCTGTGGTCTGCAGCCCCACACTCCCGGAGGCTGACTCCGTGGGCGCCCAGAAGGTGCCTGACAGACGTCATGTCCCCAGCGCTCTGCTCCCCAGCAGAGACGTGTGCAGGTGGTGGGGCCTGCCTCTGCGTGTCTGGGCTCCCGCCGGCAGCCCCAGCCCCAGGGAAGCAGCCCCTGAGCCAAGACCTGTAGGAGGCGCGGGGCGCCCCCGCCTGGAAGCCTAGTGCACAGCATGCGGGAAGCGAGCCTCCTCGGGAGAAGAGGAGGCAGCCCAGCTGCGTGCGTCTGCACTCACTCCTTGGGCGGAGCCCAGTGAGCCTCCAGTACGGCAGAGCTCCAGCTCTGCTCAGAGGCCCGATCTGGCAGAGTTGCTGGCGTGAGGCTGCTCTGCCCTGGGCGAGCCTTGCCCAGACGTGCCTCGCTGCTAGGCTTCCTGCCCGGGAAGGAGCAGGCTGCGCCAGAGAGGCAGACGCTCCTGGCGCCTTCCTGGCCTCAGCTCCACTCCTGCCTTGCCTTTGCATATAGGCCCCGGGCGTCCTTGGGGAAGGCTTAGGAGCCGGTGGCTTGCACACCGCCAAGCCCTCCAGCAGGGAGGCCTCTCGTAGAGGGGAGGGGAGGGCAAGTGCAGGGCTCCTCCAGCGGGTGCTTGGCCGCCCAGACTCAGCGCCGCACGGAGAGCACAAGGCTCCCAGGTCCCCTGGCTGTGGTCTGCAGCCCCACACTCCCGGAGGCTGACTCCGTGGGCGCCCAGAAGGTGCCTGACAGACGTCATGTCCCTAGCGCTCTGCTCCCCGGCAGAGACGTGTGCAGGTGGTGGGGCCTGCCCCTGCGTGTCTGGGCTCCCGCCGGCAGCCCCAGCTCCAGGGAAGCAGCCCCTGAGCCAGGACCTGTAGGAGGCGCGGGGCGCCGCCGCCTGGAAGCCTAGTGCACAGCATGCGGGAAGCGAGCCTCCGCGGGAGAAGAGGAGGCAGCCCAGCTGCGTGCCTCTGCACTCACTCCTTGGGCGGAGCCCAGTGAGCCTCCAGTACGGCAGAGTTCCAGCTCTGCTCAGAGGCCCGATCTGGCAGAGTTGCTGGCGTGAGGCTGCTCTGCCCTGGGCGAGCCTTGCCCAGACTTGCCTCGCTGCTAGGCTTCCTGCCCGGGAAGGAGCAGGCTGCGCCAGACAGGCAGACGCTCCTGGCGCCTTCCTGGCCTCAGCTCCACTCCTGCCTTGCCTTTGCACCTAGTCCCCAGGCGTCCTTGCGGAGGGCTGAGGGGCCGGTGGGGTGCACGCTGCCAAGCCCTCCAGCCGTGAGAGCTCTGTCATAGGGAAGGGAATGGCAAGTGCAGGGCTCCTCCAGCGCTCGCTTGGCCGCCCAGACTCAGCACAGCACGGAGAGCACCAGGCTTCCCAGGGCCCCTGGCTGTGGTCTGCAGCCCCACACACCCGGAGGCTGACTCCGTGAGCGCCCAGAAGGTGCCTGACAGACGTCATTTCCCTAGTGCTCTCCCCACCAGCAGAGACGTGTGCAGGTGGTTGGGGCCTGCCCCTGCGTGTCTGGGCTGCCGCCCACAGCCTCCGCTCAGGGGAAGCAGCCCCTGTGCCAAGACCTGCAGGAGGCGCGGGGCGTCCCTGCCTGGAAGCCAAGTGCACAGTCCGCTTGGAAGCGAGCCTCCTTGGGAAGAGTCGAGGGAGCCAAGCCGCGTGCAGCTGCAATCCCTGCTTGGGCCGAGCCGAGTGTGCCTCCAGGACGGCAGAGCTCCAGCTCTGCTCCGAGGCCGGATCTAGTCAAGTGCCTTGCGCGAGGCTGCTCTGCCCTGGGCGAGACTTGCCCAGGCTTGCCTCGCTGCTAGGCTTGCTGCCCGGGAAGGAGCAGGCTGTGCGATGCTGGGAGAGGCCACTGGCGCCTTCCTGGCCTCAGCTCCACTCCTGCCTTGCCTTTGCATCTAGGCCCCGGGCGTCCTTGGGGAAGGCTTAGGAGCCGGTGGCTTGCACACCGCCAAGCCCTCCAGCAGGGAGGCCTCTCGTAGTGGGGAGGGGAGGGCAAGTGCCGGGCTCCTCCAGCGGGTGCTTGGCCGCCCAGACTCAGCGCCGCACGGAGAGCACAAGGCTCCCAGGTCCCCTGGCTGTGGTCTGCATCCCCACACTCCCGGAGGCTGACTCCGTGGGCGCCCAGAAGGTGCCTGACAGACGTCATGCCCCTAGCGCTCTGCTCCCCGGCAGAGACGTGTGCAGGTGGTGGGGCCTGCCCCTGCGTGTCTGGGCTGCCGCCCACAGCCTCCGCTCAGGGGAAGCAGCCCCTGTGCCAAGACCTGCAGGAGGCGCGGGGCGTCCCTGCCTGGAAGCCAAGTGCACAGTCCGCTTGGAAGCGAGCCTCCTTGGGAAGAGTCGAGGGAGCCAAGCCGCGTGCAGCTGCAATCCCTGCTTGGGCCGAGCCGAGTGTGCCTCCAGGACGGCAGAGCTCCAGCTCTGCTCAGAGGCCGGATCTAGTCAAGTGCCTTGCGCGAGGCTGCTCTGCCCAGGGCGAGACTTGCCCAGGCTTGCCTCGCTGCTAGGCTTGCGGCCCAGGAAGGAGCAGGCTGTGCGATGCTGGGAGAGGCCACTGGCGCCTTCCTGGCCTCAGCTCCACTCCTGCCTTGCCTTTGCATCTAGGCCCCGGGCGTCCTTGGGGAAGGCTTAGGAGCCGGTGGCTTGCACACCGCCAAGCCCTCCAGCAGGGAGGCCTCTCGTAGTGGGGAGGGGAGGGCAAGTGCCGGGCTCCTCCAGCGGGTGCTTGGCCGCCCAGACTCAGCGCCGCACGGAGAGCACAAGGCTCCCAGGTCCCCTGGCTGTGGTCTGCAGCCCCACACTCCCGGAGGCTGACTCCGTGGGCGCCCAGAAGGTGCCTGACAGACGTCATGTCCCTAGCGCTCTGCTCCCCGGCAGAGACGTGTGCAGGTGGTGGGGCCTGCCCCTGCGTGTCTGGGCTCCCGCCGGCAGCCCCAGCTCCAGGGAAGCAGCCCCTGAGCCAAGACCTGTAGGAGGCGCGGGGCGCCCCCGCCTGGAAGCCTAGTGCACAGCATGCGGGAAGCGAGCCTCCTCGGGAGAAGAGGAGGCAGCCCAGCTGCGTGCGTCTGCACTCACTCCTTGGGCGGAGCCCAGTGAGCCTCCAGTACGGCAGAGCTCCAGCTCTGCTCAGAGGCCCGATCTGGCAGAGTTGCTGGCGTGAGGCTGCTCTGCCCTGGGCGAGCCTTGCCCAGACGTGCCTCGCTGCTAGGCTTCCTGCCCGGGAAGGAGCAGGCTGTGCCAGACAGGCAGACGCTCCTGGCGCCTTCCTGGCCTCAGCTCCACTCCTGCCTTGCCTTTGCACCTAGTCCCCAGGCGTCCTTGCGGAGGGCTGAGGGGCCGGTGGGTTGCACGCTGCCAAGCCCTCCAGCCGTGAGAGCTCTGTCATAGGGAAGGGAATGGCAAGTGCAGGGCTCCTCCAGCGCTCGCTTGGCCGCCCAGACTCAGCACAGCACGGAGAGCACCAGGCTTCCCAGGGCCCCTGGCTGTGGTCTGCAGCCCCACACACCCGGAGGCTGACTCCGTGAGCGCCCAGAAGGTGCCTGACAGACGTCATTTCCCTAGTGCTCTCCCCACCAGCAGAGACGTGTGCAGGTGGTTGGGGCCTGCCCCTGCGTGTCTGGGCTGCCGCCCACAGCCTCCGCTCAGGGGAAGCAGCCCCTGTGCCAAGACCTGCAGGAGGCGCGGGGCGTCCCTGCCTGGAAGCCAAGTGCACAGTCCGCTTGGAAGCGAGCCTCCTTGGGAAGAGTCGAGGGAGCCAAGCCGCGTGCAGCTGCAATCCCTGCTTGGGCCGAGCCGAGTGTGCCTCCAGGACGGTAGAGCTCCAGCTCTGCTCCGAGGCCGGATCTAGTCAAGTGCCTTGCGCGAGGCTGCTCTGCCCAGGGCGAGACTTGCCCAGGCTTGCCTCGCTGCTAGGCTTGCTGCCCGGGAAGGAGGAGGCTGTGCGATGCTGGGAGAGGCCACTGGCGCCTTCCTGGCCTCAGCTCCACTCCTGCCTTGCTTTTGCATCTAGGCCCCGGGCGTCCTTGGGGAAGGCTTAGGAGCCGGTGGCTTGCACACCGCCAAGCCCTCCAGCAGGGAGGCCTCTCGTAGAGGGGAGGGGAGGGCAAGTGCAGGGCTCCTCCAGCGGGTGCTTGGCCGCCCAGACTCAGTGCCGCACGGAGAGCACAAGTCTCCCAGGTCCCCTGGCTGTGGTCTGCAGCCCCACACTCCCGGAGGCTGACTCCGTGGGCGCCAGAAGGTGCCTGACAGACGTCATGTCCCCAGCGCTCTGCTCCCCAGCAGAGACGTGTGCAGGTGGTGGGGCCTGCCTCTGCGTGTCTGGGCTCCCGCCGGCAGCCCCAGCCCCAGGGAAGCAGCCCCTGAGCCAAGACCTGTAGGAGGCGCGGGGCGCCCCCGCCTGGAAGCCTAGTGCACAGCATGCGGGAAGCGAGCCTCCTCGGGAGAAGAGGAGGCAGCCCAGCTGCGTGCGTCTGCACTCACTCCTTGGGCGGAGCCCAGTGAGCCTCCAGTACGGCAGAGCTCCAGCTCTGCTCAGAGGCCCGATCTGGCAGAGTTGCTGGCGTGAGGCTGCTCTGCCCTGGGCGAGCCTTGCCCAGACGTGCCTCGCTGCTAGGCTTCCTGCCCGGGAAGGAGCAGGCTGCGCCAGACAGGCAGACGCTCCTGGCGCCTTCCTGGCCTCAGCTCCACTCCTGCCTTGCCTTTGCATATAGGCCCCGGGCGTCCTTGGGGAAGGCTTAGGAGCCGGTGGCTTGCACACCGCCAAGCCCTCCAGCAGGGAGGCCTCTCGTAGAGGGGAGGGGAGGGCAAGTGCAGGGCTCCTCCAGCGGGTGCTTGGCCGCCCAGACTCAGCGCCGCACGGAGAGCACAAGGCTCCCAGGTCCCCTGGCTGTGGTCTGCAGCCCCACACTCCCGGAGGCTGACTCCGTGGGCGCCCAGAAGGTGCCTGACAGACGTCATGTCCCTAGCGCTCTGCTCCCCGGCAGAGACGTGTGCAGGTGGTGGGGCCTGCCCCTGCGTGTCTGGGCTCCCGCCGGCAGCCCCAGCTCCAGGGAAGCAGCCCCTGAGCCAGGACCTGTAGGAGGCGCGGGGCGCCGCCGCCTGGAAGCCTAGTGCACAGCATGCGGGAAGCGAGCCTCCGCGGGAGAAGAGGAGGCAGCCCAGCTGCGTGCCTCTGCACTCACTCCTTGGGCGGAGCCCAGTGAGCCTCCAGTACGGCAGAGTTCCAGCTCTGCTCAGAGGCCCGATCTGGCAGAGTTGCTGGCGTGAGGCTGCTCTGCCCTGGGCGAGCCTTGCCCAGACTTGCCTCGCTGCTAGGCTTCCTGCCCGGGAAGGAGCAGGCTGCGCCAGACAGGCAGACGCTCCTGGCGCCTTCCTGGCCTCAGCTCCACTCCTGCCTTGCCTTTGCACCTAGTCCCCAGGCGTCCTTGCGGAGGGCTGAGGGGCCGGTGGGGTGCACGCTGCCAAGCCCTCCAGCCGTGAGAGCTCTGTCATAGGGAAGGGAATGGCAAGTGCAGGGCTCCTCCAGCGCTCGCTTGGCCGCCCAGACTCAGCACAGCACGGAGAGCACCAGGCTTCCCAGGGCCCCTGGCTGTGGTCTGCAGCCCCACACACCCGGAGGCTGACTCCGTGAGCGCCCAGAAGGTGCCTGACAGACGTCATTTCCCTAGTGCTCTCCCCACCAGCAGAGACGTGTGCAGGTGGTTGGGGCCTGCCCCTGCGTGTCTGGGCTGCCGCCCACAGCCTCCGCTCAGGGGAAGCAGCCCCTGTGCCAAGACCTGCAGGAGGCGCGGGGCGTCCCTGCCTGGAAGCCAAGTGCACAGTCCGCTTGGAAGCGAGCCTCCTTGGGAAGAGTCGAGGGAGCCAAGCCGCGTGCAGCTGCAATCCCTGCTTGGGCCGAGCCGAGTGTGCCTCCAGGACGGCAGAGCTCCAGCTCTGCTCCGAGGCCGGATCTAGTCAAGTGCCTTGCGCGAGGCTGCTCTGCCCTGGGCGAGACTTGCCCAGGCTTGCCTCGCTGCTAGGCTTGCTGCCCGGGAAGGAGCAGGCTGTGCGATGCTGGGAGAGGCCACTGGCGCCTTCCTGGCCTCAGCTCCACTCCTGCCTTGCCTTTGCATCTAGGCCCGGGCGTCCTTGGGGGAAGGCTTAGGAGCCGGTGGCTTGCACACCGCCAAGCCCTCCAGCAGGGAGGCCTCTCGTAGTGGGGAGGGGAGGGCAAGTGCCGGGCTCCTCCAGCGGGTGCTTGGCCGCCCAGACTCAGCGCCGCACGGAGAGCACAAGGCTCCCAGGTCCCCTGGCTGTGGTCTGCATCCCCACACTCCCGGAGGCTGACTCCGTGGGCGCCCAGAAGGTGCCTGACAGACGTCATGCCCCTAGCGCTCTGCTCCCCGGCAGAGACGTGTGCAGGTGGTGGGGCCTGCCCCTGCGTGTCTGGGCTCCCGCCGGCAGCCCCAGCTCCAGGGAAGCATCCCCTGAGCCAAGACCTGTAGGAGGCGCGGGGCGCCCCCGCCTGGAAGCCTAGTGCACAGCATGCGGGAAGCGAGCCTCCTCGGGAGAAGAGGAGGCAGCCCAGCTGCGTGCGTCTGCACTCACTCCTTGGGCGGAGCCCAGTGAGCCTCCAGTACGGCAGAGCTCCAGCTCTGCTCAGAGGCCCGATCTGGCAGAGTTGCTGGCGTGAGGCTGCTCTGCCCTGGGCGAGCCTTGCCCAGACGTGCCTCGCTGCTAGGCTTCCTGCCCGGGAAGGAGCAGGCTGCGCCAGACAGGCAGACGCTCCTGGCGCCTTCCTGGCCTCAGCTCCACTCCTGCCTTGCCTTTGCATATAGGCCCCGGGCGTCCTTGGGGAAGGCTTAAGAGCCGGTGGCTTGCACAACGCCAAGCCCTCCAGCAGGGAGGCCTCTCGTAGAGGGGAGGGGAGGGCAAGTGCAGGGCTCCTCCAGCGGGTGCTTGGCCGCCCAGACTCAGCGCCGCACGGAGAGCACAAGGCTCCCAGGTCCCCTGGCTGTGGTCTGCAGCCCCACACTCCCGGAGGCTGACTCCGTGGGCGCCCAGAAGGTGCCTGACAGACGTCATGTCCCTAGCGCTCTGCTCCCCGGCAGAGACGTGTGCAGGTGGTGGGGCCTGCCCCTGCGTGTCTGGGCTCCCGCCGGCAGCCCCAGCTCCAGGGAAGCAGCCCCTGAGCCAGGACCTGTAGGAGGCGCGGGGCGCCGCCGCCTGGAAGCCTAGCGCACAGCATGCGGGAAGCGAGCCTCCGCGGGAGAAGAGGAGGCAGCGCAGCTGCGTGCCTCTGCACTCACTCCTTGGGCGGAGCCCAGTGAGCCTCCAGTACGGCAGAGTTCCAGCTCTGCTCAGAGGCCCGATCTGGCAGAGTTGCTGGCGTGAGGCTGCTCTGCCCTGGGCGAGCCTTGCCCAGACTTGTCTCGCTGCTAGGCTTCCTGCCCGGGAAGGAGCAGGCTGCGCCAGACAGGCAGACGCTCCTGGCGCCTTCCTGGCCTCAGCTCCACTCCTGCCTTGCCTTTGCACCTAGTCCCCAGGCGTCCTTGCGGAGGGCTGAGGGGCCGGTGGGGTGCACGCTGCCAAGCCCTCCAGCCGTGAGAGCTCTGTCATAGGGAAGGGAATGGCAAGTGCAGGGCTCCTCCAGCGCTCGCTTGGCCGCCCAGACTCAGCACAGCACGGAGAGCACCAGGCTTCCCAGGGCCCCTGGCTGTGGTCTGCAGCCCCACACACCCGGAGGCTGACTCCGTGAGCGCCCAGAAGGTGCCTGACAGACGTCATTTCCCTAGTGCTCTCCCCACCAGCAGAGACGTGTGCAGGTGGTTGGGGCCTGCCCCTGCGTGTCTGGGCTGCCGCCCACAGCCTCCGCTCAGGGGAAGCAGCCCCTGTGCCAAGACCTGCAGGAGGCGCGGGGCGTCCCTGCCTGGAAGCCAAGTGCACAGTCCGCTTGGAAGCGAGCCTCCTTGGGAAGAGTCGAGGGAGCCAAGCCGCGTGCAGCTGCAATCCCTGCTTGGGCCGAGCCGAGTGTGCCTCCAGGACGGCAGAGCTCCAGCTCTGCTCCGAGGCCGGATCTAGTCAAGTGCCTTGGGCGAGGCTGCTCTGCCCTGGGCGAGACTTGCCCAGGCTTGCCTCGCTGCTAGGCTTGCTGCCCGGGAAGGAGCAGGCTGTGCGATGCTGGGAGAGGCCACTGGCGCCTTCCTGGCCTCAGCTCCACTCCTGCCTTGCCTTTGCATCTAGGCCCCGGGCGTCCTTGGGGAAGGCTTAGGAGCCGGTGGCTTGCACACCGCCAAGCCCTCCAGCAGGGAGGCCTCTCGTAGAGGGGAGGGGAGGGCAAGTGCAGGGCTCCTCCAGCGGGTGCTTGGCCGCCCAGACTCAGCGCCGCACGGAGAGCACAAGGCTCCCAGGTCCCCTGGCTGTGGTCTGCAGCCCCACACTCCCGGAGGCTGACTCCGTGGGCGCCCAGAAGGTGCCTGACAGACGTCATGTCCCTAGCGCTCTGCTCCCCAGCAGAGACGTGTGCAGGTGGTGGGGCCTGCCCCTGCGTGTCTGGGCTCCCGCCGGCAGCCCCAGCTCCAGGGAAGCAGCCCCTGAGCCAAGACCTGTAGGAGGCGCGGGGCGCCCCCGCCTGGAAGCCTAGTGCACAGCATGCGGGAAGCGAGCCTCCTCGGGAGAAGAGGAGGCAGCCCAGCTGCGTGCGTCTGCACTCACTCCTTGGGCGGAGCCCAGTGAGCCTCCAGTACGGCAGAGCTCCAGCTCTGCTCAGAGGCCCGATCTGGCCGAGTTGCTGGCGTGAGGCTGCTCTGCCCTGGGCGAGCCTTGCCCAGACGTGCCTCGCTGCTAGGCTTCCTGCCCGGGAAGGAGCAGGCTGCGCCAGACAGGCAGACGCTCCTGGCGCCTTCCTGGCCTCAGCTCCACTCCTGCCTTGCCTTTGCACCTAGTCCCCAGGCGTCCTTGCGGAGGGCTGAGGGGCCGGTGGGGTGCACGCTGCCAAGCCCTCCAGCCGTGAGAGCTCTGTCATAGGGAAGGGAATGGCAAGTGCAGGGCTCCTCCAGCGCTCGCTTGGCCGCCCAGACTCAGCACAGCACGGAGAGCACCAGGCTTCCCAGGGCCCCTGGCTGTGGTCTGCAGCCCCACACACCCGGAGGCTGACTCCGTGAGCGCCCAGAAGGTGCCTGACAGACGTCATTTCCCTAGTGCTCTCCCCACCAGCAGAGACGTGTGCAGGTGGTTGGGGCCTGCCCCTGCGTGTCTGGGCTGCCGCCCACAGCCTCCGCTCAGGGGAAGCAGCCCCTGTGCCAAGACCTGCAGGAGGCGCGGGGCGTCCCTGCCTGGAAGCCAAGTGCACAGTCCGCTTGGAAGCGAGCCTCCTTGGGAAGAGTCGAGGGAGCCAAGCCGCGTGCAGCTGCAATCCCTGCTTGGGCCGAGCGGAGTGTGCCTCCAGGACGGCAGAGCTCCAGCTCTGCTCCGAGGCCGGATCTAGTCAAGTGCCTTGCGCGAGGCTGCTCTGCCCAGGGCGAGACTTGCCCAGGCTTGCCTCGCTGCTAGGCTTGCGGCCCAGGAAGGAGCAGGCTGTGCGATGCTGGGAGAGGCCACTGGCGCCTTCCTGGCCTCAGCTCCACTCCTGCCTTGCCTTTGCATCTAGGCCCCGGGCGTCCTTGGGGAAGGCTTAGGAGCCTGTGGCTTGCACACTGCCAAGCCCTCCAGAGGTGAGGCCTCTCGTAGAGGGGAGGGGAGGGCAAGTGCAGGGCTCCTCCAGCGGGTGCTTGGCCGCCCAGACTCAGTGCCGCACGGAGAGCACCAGGCTCCCAGGTCCCCTGGCTGTGGTCTGCAGCCCCACACTCCCGGAGGCTGACTCCGTGGGCGCCCAGAAGGTGCCTGACAGACGTCATGTCCCCAGCGCTCTGCTCCCCAGCAGAGACGTGTGCAGGTGGTGGGGCCTGCCTCTGCGTGTCTGGGCTCCCGCCGGCAGCCCCAGCCCCAGGGAAGCAGCCCCTGAACCAAGACCTGTAGGAGGCGCGGGGCGCCCCCTCCTGGAAGCCTAGTGCACAGCATGCGGGAAGCGAGCCTCCTCAGGAGAAGAGGAGGCAGCCCAGCTGCGTGCGTCTGCACTCACTCCTTGGGCGGAGCCCAGTGAGCCTCCAGTACGGCAGAGCTCCAGCTCTGCTCAGAGGCCCGATCTGGCAGAGTTGCTGGCGTGAGGCTGCTCTGCCCTGGGCGAGCCTTGCCCAGACGTGCCTCGCTGCTAGGCTTCCTGCCCGGGAAGGAGCAGGCTGCGCCAGACAGGCAGACGCTCCTGGCGCCTTCCTGGCCTCAGCTCCACTCCTGCCTTGCCTTTGCACCTAGTCCCCAGGCGTCCTTGCGGATGGCTGAGGGGCCGGTGGGGTGCACGCTGCCAAGCCCTCCAGCCGTGAGAGCTCTGTCATAGGGAAGGGAATGGCAAGTGCAGGGCTCCTCCAGCGCTCGCTTGGCCGCCCAGACTCAGCACAGCACGGAGAGCACCAGGCTTCCCAGGGCCCCTGGCTGTGGTCTGCAGCCCCACACACCCGGAGGCTGACTCCGTGAGAGCCCAGAAGGTGCCTGACAGACGTCATTTCCCTAGTGCTCTCCCCACCAGCAGAGACGTGTGCAGGTGGTTGGGGCCTGCCCCTGCGTGTCTGGGCTGCCGCCCACAGCCTCCGCTCAGGGGAAGCAGCCCCTGTGCCAAGACCTGCAGGAGGCGCGGGGCGTCCCTGCCTGGAAGCCAAGTGCACAGTCCGCTTGGAAGCGAGCCTCCTTGGGAAGAGTCGAGGGAGCCAAGCCGCGTGCAGCTGCAATCCCTGCTTGGGCCGAGCCGAGTGTGCCTCCAGGACGGCAGAGCTCCAGCTCTGCTCCGAGGCCGGATCTAGTCAAGTGCCTTGCGCGAGGCTGCTCTGCCCTGGGTGAGACTTGCCCAGGCTTGCCTCGCTGCTAGGCTTGCTGCCCGGGAAGGAGCAGGCTGTGCGATGCTGGGAGAGGCCACTGGCGCCTTCCTGGCCTCAGCTCCACTCCTGCCTTGCCTTTGCATCTAGGCCCCGGGCGTCCTTGGGGAAGGCTTAGGAGCCGGTGGCTTGCACACCGCCAAGCCCTCCAGCAGGGAGGCCTCTCGTAGTGGGGAGGGGAGGGCAAGTGCCGGGCTCCTCCAGCGGGTGCTTGGCCGCCCAGACTCAGCGCCGCACGGAGAGCACAAGGCTCCCAGGTCCCCTGGCTGTGGTCTGCAGCCCCACACTCCCGGAGGCTGACTCCGTGGGCGCCCAGAAGGTGCCTGACAGACGTCATGTCCCTAGCGCTCTGCTCCCCAGCAGAGACGTGTGCAGGTGGTGGGGCCTGCCCCTGCGTGTCTGGGCTCCCGCCGGCAGCCCCAGCTCCAGGGAAGCAGCCCCTGAGCCAAGACCTGTAGGAGGCGCGGGGCGCCCCCGCCTGGAAGCCTAGTGCACAGCATGCGGGAAGCGAGCCTCCTCGGGAGAAGAGGAGGCAGCCCAGCTGCGTGCGTCTGCACTCACTCCTTGGGCGGAGCCCAGTGAGCCTCCAGTACGGCAGAGCTCCAGCTCTGCTCAGAGGCCCGATCTGGCAGAGTTGCTGGCGTGAGGCTGCTCTGCCCTGGGCGAGCCTTGCCCAGACGTGCCTCGCTGCTAGGCTTCCTGCCCGGGAAGGAGCAGGCTGCGCCAGACAGGCAGACGCTCCTGGCGCCTTCCTGGCCTCAGCTCCACTCCTGCCTTGCCTTTGCACCTAGTCCCCAGGCGTCCTTGCGGAGGGCTGAGGGGCCGGT
Organism: Budorcas taxicolor; assembly: GCF_023091745.1. NCBI lineage: Eukaryota > Metazoa > Chordata > Mammalia > Artiodactyla > Bovidae > Budorcas > Budorcas taxicolor. Next base: position 234,149 of record NW_026291665.1, read on the forward strand.
GGGGTGCACACTGCCAAGCCCTCCAGCCGTGAGAGCTCTGTCATAGGGAAGGGAATGGCAAGTGCAGGGCTCCTCCAGCGCTCGCTTGGCCGCCCAGACTCAGCACAGCACGGAGAGCACCAGGCTTCCCAGGGCCCCTGGCTGTGGTCTGCAGCCCCACACACCCGGAGGCTGACTCCGTGAGCGCCCAGAAGGTGCCTGACAGACGTCATTTCCCTAGTGCTCTCCCCACCAGCAGAGACGTGTGCAGGTGGTTGGGGCCTGCCCCTGCGTGTCTGGGCTGCCGCCCACAGCCTCCGCTCAGGGGAAGCAGCCCCTGTGCCAAGACCTGCAGGAGGCGCGGGGCGTCCCTGCCTGGAAGCCAAGTGCACAGTCCGCTTGGAAGCGAGCCTCCTTGGGAAGAGTCGAGGGAGCCAAGCCGCGTGCAGCTGCAATCCCTGCTTGGGCCGAGCCGAGTGTGCCTCCAGGACGGCAGAGCTCCAGCTCTGCTCCGAGGCCGGATCTAGTCAAGTGCCTTGCGCGAGGCTGCTCTGCCCTGGGCGAGACTTGCCCAGGCTTGCCTCGCTGCTAGGCTTGCTGCCCGGGAAGGAGCAGGCTGTGCGATGCTGGGAGAGGCCACTGGCGCCTTCCTGGCCTCAGCTCCACTCCTGCCTTGCCTTTGCATCTAGGCCCCGGGCGTCCTTGGGGAAGGCTTAGGAGCCGGTGGCTTGCACACCGCCAAGCCCTCCAGCAGGGAGGCCTCTCGTAGTGGGGAGGGGAGGGCAAGTGCCGGGCTCCTCCAGCGGGTGCTTGGCCGCCCAGACTCAGCGCCGCACGGAGAGCACAAGGCTCCCAGGTCCCCTGGCTGTGGTCTGCATCCCCACACTCCCGGAGGCTGACTCCGTGGGCGCCCAGAAGGTGCCTGACAGACGTCATGCCCCTAGCGCTCTGCTCCCCGGCAGAGACGTGTGCAGGTGGTGGGGCCTGCCCCTGCGTGTCTGGGCTCCCGCCGGCAGCCCCAGCTCCAGGGAAGCATCCCCTGAGCCAAGACCTGTAGGAGGCGCGGGGCGCCCCCGCCTGGAAGCCTAGTGCACAGCATGCGGGAAGCGAGCCTCCTCGGGAGAAGAGGAGGCAGCCCAGCTGCGTGCGTCTGCACTCACTCCTTGGGCGGAGCCCAGTGAGCCTCCAGTACGGCAGAGCTCCAGCTCTGCTCAGAGGCCCGATCTGGCAGAGTTGCTGGCGTGAGGCTGCTCTGCCCTGGGCGAGCCTTGCCCAGACGTGCCTCGCTGCTAGGCTTCCTGCCCGGGAAGGAGCAGGCTGCGCCAGACAGGCAGACGCTCCTGGCGCCTTCCTGGCCTCAGCTCCACTCCTGCCTTGCCTTTGCATATAGGCCCCGGGCGTCCTTGGGGAAGGCTTAAGAGCCGGTGGCTTGCACAACGCCAAGCCCTCCAGCAGGGAGGCCTCTCGTAGAGGGGAGGGGAGGGCAAGTGCAGGGCTCCTCCAGCGGGTGCTTGGCCGCCCAGACTCAGCGCCGCACGGAGAGCACAAGGCTCCCAGGTCCCCTGGCTGTGGTCTGCAGCCCCACACTCCCGGAGGCTGACTCCGTGGGCGCCCAGAAGGTGCCTGACAGACGTCATGTCCCTAGCGCTCTGCTCCCCGGCAGAGACGTGTGCAGGTGGTGGGGCCTGCCCCTGCGTGTCTGGGCTCCCGCCGGCAGCCCCAGCTCCAGGGAAGCAGCCCCTGAGCCAGGACCTGTAGGAGGCGCGGGGCGCCGCCGCCTGGAAGCCTAGCGCACAGCATGCGGGAAGCGAGCCTCCGCGGGAGAAGAGGAGGCAGCGCAGCTGCGTGCCTCTGCACTCACTCCTTGGGCGGAGCCCAGTGAGCCTCCAGTACGGCAGAGTTCCAGCTCTGCTCAGAGGCCCGATCTGGCAGAGTTGCTGGCGTGAGGCTGCTCTGCCCTGGGCGAGCCTTGCCCAGACTTGTCTCGCTGCTAGGCTTCCTGCCCGGGAAGGAGCAGGCTGCGCCAGACAGGCAGACGCTCCTGGCGCCTTCCTGGCCTCAGCTCCACTCCTGCCTTGCCTTTGCACCTAGTCCCCAGGCGTCCTTGCGGAGGGCTGAGGGGCCGGTGGGGTGCACGCTGCCAAGCCCTCCAGCCGTGAGAGCTCTGTCATAGGGAAGGGAATGGCAAGTGCAGGGCTCCTCCAGCGCTCGCTTGGCCGCCCAGACTCAGCACAGCACGGAGAGCACCAGGCTTCCCAGGGCCCCTGGCTGTGGTCTGCAGCCCCACACACCCGGAGGCTGACTCCGTGAGCGCCCAGAAGGTGCCTGACAGACGTCATTTCCCTAGTGCTCTCCCCACCAGCAGAGACGTGTGCAGGTGGTTGGGGCCTGCCCCTGCGTGTCTGGGCTGCCGCCCACAGCCTCCGCTCAGGGGAAGCAGCCCCTGTGCCAAGACCTGCAGGAGGCGCGGGGCGTCCCTGCCTGGAAGCCAAGTGCACAGTCCGCTTGGAAGCGAGCCTCCTTGGGAAGAGTCGAGGGAGCCAAGCCGCGTGCAGCTGCAATCCCTGCTTGGGCCGAGCCGAGTGTGCCTCCAGGACGGCAGAGCTCCAGCTCTGCTCCGAGGCCGGATCTAGTCAAGTGCCTTGCGCGAGGCTGCTCTGCCCTGGGCGAGACTTGCCCAGGCTTGCCTCGCTGCTAGGCTTGCTGCCCGGGAAGGAGCAGGCTGTGCGATGCTGGGAGAGGCCACTGGCGCCTTCCTGGCCTCAGCTCCACTCCTGCCTTGCCTTTGCATCTAGGCCCCGGGCGTCCTTGGGGAAGGCTTAGGAGCCGGTGGCTTGCACACCGCCAAGCCCTCCAGCAGGGAGGCCTCTCGTAGAGGGGAGGGGAGGGCAAGTGCAGGGCTCCTCCAGCGGGTGCTTGGCCGCCCAGACTCAGCGCCGCACGGAGAGCACAAGGCTCCCAGGTCCCCTGGCTGTGGTCTGCAGCCCCACACTCCCGGAGGCTGACTCCGTGGGCGCCCAGAAGGTGCCTGACAGACGTCATGTCCCTAGCGCTCTGCTCCCCAGCAGAGACGTGTGCAGGTGGTGGGGCCTGCCCCTGCGTGTCTGGGCTCCCGCCGGCAGCCCCAGCTCCAGGGAAGCAGCCCCTGAGCCAAGACCTGTAGGAGGCGCGGGGCGCCCCCGCCTGGAAGCCTAGTGCACAGCATGCGGGAAGCGAGCCTCCTCGGGAGAAGAGGAGGCAGCCCAGCTGCGTGCGTCTGCACTCACTCCTTGGGCGGAGCCCAGTGAGCCTCCAGTACGGCAGAGCTCCAGCTCTGCTCAGAGGCCCGATCTGGCAGAGTTGCTGGCGTGAGGCTGCTCTGCCCTGGGCGAGCCTTGCCCAGACGTGCCTCGCTGCTAGGCTTCCTGCCCGGGAAGGAGCAGGCTGCGCCAGACAGGCAGACGCTCCTGGCGCCTTCCTGGCCTCAGCTCCACTCCTGCCTTGCCTTTGCACCTAGTCCCCAGGCGTCCTTGCGGAGGGCTGAGGGGCCGGTGGGGTGCACGCTGCCAAGCCCTCCAGCCGTGAGAGCTCTGTCATAGGGAAGGGAATGGCAAGTGCAGGGCTCCTCCAGCGCTCGCTTGGCCGCCCAGACTCAGCACAGCACGGAGAGCACCAGGCTTCCCAGGGCCCCTGGCTGTGGTCTGCAGCCCCACACACCCGGAGGCTGACTCCGTGAGCGCCCAGAAGGTGCCTGACAGACGTCATTTCCCTAGTGCTCTCCCCACCAGCAGAGACGTGTGCAGGTGGTTGGGGCCTGCCCCTGCGTGTCTGGGCTGCCGCCCACAGCCTCCGCTCAGGGGAAGCAGCCCCTGTGCCAAGACCTGCAGGAGGCGCGGGGCGTCCCTGCCTGGAAGCCAAGTGCACAGTCCGCTTGGAAGCGAGCCTCCTTGGGAAGAGTCGAGGGAGCCAAGCCGCGTGCAGCTGCAATCCCTGCTTGGGCCGAGCGGAGTGTGCCTCCAGGACGGCAGAGCTCCAGCTCTGCTCCGAGGCCGGATCTAGTCAAGTGCCTTGCGCGAGGCTGCTCTGCCCAGGGCGAGACTTGCCCAGGCTTGCCTCGCTGCTAGGCTTGCGGCCCAGGAAGGAGCAGGCTGTGCGATGCTGGGAGAGGCCACTGGCGCCTTCCTGGCCTCAGCTCCACTCCTGCCTTGCCTTTGCATCTAGGCCCCGGGCGTCCTTGGGGAAGGCTTAGGAGCCTGTGGCTTGCACACTGCCAAGCCGTCCAGAGGTGAGGCCTCTCGTAGAGGGGAGGGGAGGGCAAGTGCAGGGCTCCTCCAGCGGGTGCTTGGCCGCCCAGACTCAGTGCCGCACGGAGAGCACCAGGCTCCCAGGTCCCCTGGCTGTGGTCTGCAGCCCCACACTCCCGGAGGCTGACTCCGTGGGCGCCCAGAAGGTGCCTGACAGACGTCATGTCCCCAGCGCTCTGCTCCCCAGCAGAGACGTGTGCAGGTGGTGGGGCCTGCCTCTGCGTGTCTGGGCTCCCGCCGGCAGCCCCAGCCCCAGGGAAGCAGCCCCTGAACCAAGACCTGTAGGAGGCGCGGGGCGCCCCCTCCTGGAAGCCTAGTGCACAGCATGCGGGAAGCGAGCCTCCTCAGGAGAAGAGGAGGCAGCCCAGCTGCGTGCGTCTGCACTCACTCCTTGGGCGGAGCCCAGTGAGCCTCCAGTACGGCAGAGCTCCAGCTCTGCTCAGAGGCCCGATCTGGCAGAGTTGCTGGCGTGAGGCTGCTCTGCCCTGGGCGAGCCTTGCCCAGACGTGCCTCGCTGCTAGGCTTCCTGCCCGGGAAGGAGCAGGCTGCGCCAGACAGGCAGACGCTCCTGGCGCCTTCCTGGCCTCAGCTCCACTCCTGCCTTGCCTTTGCACCTAGTCCCCAGGCGTCCTTGCGGATGGCTGAGGGGCCGGTGGGGTGCACGCTGCCAAGCCCTCCAGCCGTGAGAGCTCTGTCATAGGGAAGGGAATGGCAAGTGCAGGGCTCCTCCAGCGCTCGCTTGGCCGCCCAGACTCAGCACAGCACGGAGAGCACCAGGCTTCCCAGGGCCCCTGGCTGTGGTCTGCAGCCCCACACACCCGGAGGCTGACTCCGTGAGAGCCCAGAAGGTGCCTGACAGACGTCATTTCCCTAGTGCTCTCCCCACCAGCAGAGACGTGTGCAGGTGGTTGGGGCCTGCCCCTGCGTGTCTGGGCTGCCGCCCACAGCCTCCGCTCAGGGGAAGCAGCCCCTGTGCCAAGACCTGCAGGAGGCGCGGGGCGTCCCTGCCTGGAAGCCAAGTGCACAGTCCGCTTGGAAGCGAGCCTCCTTGGGAAGAGTCGAGGGAGCCAAGCCGCGTGCAGCTGCAATCCCTGCTTGGGCCGAGCCGAGTGTGCCTCCAGGACGGCAGAGCTCCAGCTCTGCTCCGAGGCCGGATCTAGTCAAGTGCCTTGCGCGAGGCTGCTCTGCCCTGGGTGAGACTTGCCCAGGCTTGCCTCGCTGCTAGGCTTGCTGCCCGGGAAGGAGCAGGCTGTGCGATGCTGGGAGAGGCCACTGGCGCCTTCCTGGCCTCAGCTCCACTCCTGCCTTGCCTTTGCATCTAGGCCCCGGGCGTCCTTGGGGAAGGCTTAGGAGCCGGTGGCTTGCACACCGCCAAGCCCTCCAGCAGGGAGGCCTCTCGTAGTGGGGAGGGGAGGGCAAGTGCCGGGCTCCTCCAGCGGGTGCTTGGCCGCCCAGACTCAGCGCCGCACGGAGAGCACAAGGCTCCCAGGTCCCCTGGCTGTGGTCTGCAGCCCCACACTCCCGGAGGCTGACTCCGTGGGCGCCCAGAAGGTGCCTGACAGACGTCATGTCCCTAGCGCTCTGCTCCCCAGCAGAGACGTGTGCAGGTGGTGGGGCCTGCCCCTGCGTGTCTGGGCTCCCGCCGGCAGCCCCAGCTCCAGGGAAGCAGCCCCTGAGCCAAGACCTGTAGGAGGCGCGGGGCGCCCCCGCCTGGAAGCCTAGTGCACAGCATGCGGGAAGCGAGCCTCCTCGGGAGAAGAGGAGGCAGCCCAGCTGCGTGCGTCTGCACTCACTCCTTGGGCGGAGCCCAGTGAGCCTCCAGTACGGCAGAGCTCCAGCTCTGCTCAGAGGCCCGATCTGGCAGAGTTGCTGGCGTGAGGCTGCTCTGCCCTGGGCGAGCCTTGCCCAGACGTGCCTCGCTGCTAGGCTTCCTGCCCGGGAAGGAGCAGGCTGCGCCAGACAGGCAGACGCTCCTGGCGCCTTCCTGGCCTCAGCTCCACTCCTGCCTTGCCTTTGCACCTAGTCCCCAGGCGTCCTTGCGGAGGGCTGAGGGGCCGGTGGGGTGCACACTGCCAAGCCCTCCAGCCGTGAGAGCTCTGTCATAGGGAAGGGAATGGCAAGTGCAGGGCTCCTCCAGCGCTCGCTTGGCCGCCCAGACTCAGCACAGCACGGAGAGCACCAGGCTTCCCAGGGCCCCTGGCTGTGGTCTGCAGCCCCACACACCCGGAGGCTGACTCCGTGAGCGCCCAGAAGGTGCCTGACAGACGTCATTTCCCTAGTGCTCTCCCCACCAGCAGAGACGTGTGCAGGTGGTTGGGGCCTGCCCCTGCGTGTCTGGGCTGCCGCCCACAGCCTCCGCTCAGGGGAAGCAGCCCCTGTGCCAAGACCTGCAGGAGGCGCGGGGCGTCCCTGCCTGGAAGCCAAGTGCACAGTCCGCTTGGAAGCGAGCCTCCTTGGGAAGAGTCGAGGGAGCCAAGCCGCGTGCAGCTGCAATCCCTGCTTGGGCCGAGCCGAGTGTGCCTCCAGGACGGCAGAGCTCCAGCTCTGCTCCGAGGCCGGATCTAGTCAAGTGCCTTGCGCGAGGCTGCTCTGCCCTGGGCGAGACTTGCCCAGGCTTGCCTCGCTGCTAGGCTTGCTGCCCGGGAAGGAGCAGGCTGTGCGATGCTGGGAGAGGCCACTGGCGCCTTCCTGGCCTCAGCTCCACTCCTGCCTTGCCTTTGCATCTAGGCCCCGGGCGTCCTTGGGGAAGGCTTAGGAGCCGGTGGCTTGCACACCGCCAAGCCCTCCAGCAGGGAGGCCTCTCGTAGAGGGGAGGGGAGGGCAAGTGCAGGGCTCCTCCAGCGGGTGCTTGGCCGCCCAGACTCAGCGCCGCACGGAGAGCACAAGGCTCCCAGGTCCCCTGGCTGTGGTCTGCAGCCCCACACTCCCGGAGGCTGACTCCGTGGGCGCCCAGAAGGTGCCTGACAGACGTCATGTCCCTAGCGCTCTGCTCCCCAGCAGAGACGTGTGCAGGTGGTGGGGCCTGCCCCTGCGTGTCTGGGCTCCCGCCGGCAGCCCCAGCTCCAGGGAAGCAGCCCCTGAGCCAAGACCTGTAGGAGGCGCGGGGCGCCCCCGCCTGGAAGCCTAGTGCACAGCATGCGGGAAGCGAGCCTCCTCGGGAGAAGAGGAGGCAGCCCAGCTGCGTGCGTCTGCACTCACTCCTTGGGCGGAGCCCAGTGAGCCTCCAGTACGGCAGAGCTCCAGCTCTGCTCAGAGGCCCGATCTGGCAGAGTTGCTGGCGTGAGGCTGCTCTGCCCTGGGCGAGCCTTGCCCAGACGTGCCTCGCTGCTAGGCTTCCTGCCCGGGAAGGAGCAGGCTGCGCCAGACAGGCAGACGCTCCTGGCGCCTTCCTGGCCTCAGCTCCACTCCTGCCTTGCCTTTGCACCTAGTCCCCAGGCGTCCTTGCGGAGGGCTGAGGGGCCGGTGGGGTGCACGCTGCCAAGCCCTCCAGCCGTGAGAGCTCTGTCATAGGGAAGGGAATGGCAAGTGCAGGGCTCCTCCAGCGCTCGCTTGGCCGCCCAGACTCAGCACAGCACGGAGAGCACCAGGCTTCCCAGGGCCCCTGGCTGTGGTCTGCAGCCCCACACACCCGGAGGCTGACTCCGTGAGCGCCCAGAAGGTGCCTGACAGACGTCATTTCCCTAGTGCTCTCCCCACCAGCAGAGACGTGTGCAGGTGGTTGGGGCCTGCCCCTGCGTGTCTGGGCTGCCGCCCACAGCCTCCGCTCAGGGGAAGCAGCCCCTGTGCCAAGACCTGCAGGAGGCGCGGGGCGTCCCTGCCTGGAAGCCAAGTGCACAGTCCGCTTGGAAGCGAGCCTCCTTGGGAAGAGTCGAGGGAGCCAAGCCGCGTGCAGCTGCAATCCCTGCTTGGGCCGAGCGGAGTGTGCCTCCAGGACGGCAGAGCTCCAGCTCTGCTCCGAGGCCGGATCTAGTCAAGTGCCTTGCGCGAGGCTGCTCTGCCCAGGGCGAGACTTGCCCAGGCTTGCCTCGCTGCTAGGCTTGCGGCCCAGGAAGGAGCAGGCTGTGCGATGCTGGGAGAGGCCACTGGCGCCTTCCTGGCCTCAGCTCCACTCCTGCCTTGCCTTTGCATCTAGGCCCCGGGCGTCCTTGGGGAAGGCTTAGGAGCCTGTGGCTTGCACACTGCCAAGCCGTCCAGAGGTGAGGCCTCTCGTAGAGGGGAGGGGAGGGCAAGTGCAGGGCTCCTCCAGCGGGTGCTTGGCCGCCCAGACTCAGTGCCGCACGGAGAGCACCAGGCTCCCAGGTCCCCTGGCTGTGGTCTGCAGCCCCACACTCCCGGAGGCTGACTCCGTGGGCGCCCAGAAGGTGCCTGACAGACGTCATGTCCCCAGCGCTCTGCTCCCCAGCAGAGACGTGTGCAGGTGGTGGGGCCTGCCTCTGCGTGTCTGGGCTCCCGCCGGCAGCCCCAGCCCCAGGGAAGCAGCCCCTGAACCAAGACCTGTAGGAGGCGCGGGGCGCCCCCTCCTGGAAGCCTAGTGCACAGCATGCGGGAAGCGAGCCTCCTCAGGAGAAGAGGAGGCAGCCCAGCTGCGTGCGTCTGCACTCACTCCTTGGGCGGAGCCCAGTGAGCCTCCAGTACGGCAGAGCTCCAGCTCTGCTCAGAGGCCCGATCTGGCAGAGTTGCTGGCGTGAGGCTGCTCTGCCCTGGGCGAGCCTTGCCCAGACGTGCCTCGCTGCTAGGCTTCCTGCCCGGGAAGGAGCAGGCTGCGCCAGACAGGCAGACGCTCCTGGCGCCTTCCTGGCCTCAGCTCCACTCCTGCCTTGCCTTTGCACCTAGTCCCCAGGCGTCCTTGCGGATGGCTGAGGGGCCGGTGGGGTGCACGCTGCCAAGCCCTCCAGCCGTGAGAGCTCTGTCATAGGGAAGGGAATGGCAAGTGCAGGGCTCCTCCAGCGCTCGCTTGGCCGCCCAGACTCAGCACAGCACGGAGAGCACCAGGCTTCCCAGGGCCCCTGGCTGTGGTCTGCAGCCCCACACACCCGGAGGCTGACTCCGTGAGAGCCCAGAAGGTGCCTGACAGACGTCATTTCCCTAGTGCTCTCCCCACCAGCAGAGACGTGTGCAGGTGGTTGGGGCCTGCCCCTGCGTGTCTGGGCTGCCGCCCACAGCCTCCGCTCAGGGGAAGCAGCCCCTGTGCCAAGACCTGCAGGAGGCGCGGGGCGTCCCTGCCTGGAAGCCAAGTGCACAGTCCGCTTGGAAGCGAGCCTCCTTGGGAAGAGTCGAGGGAGCCAAGCCGCGTGCAGCTGCAATCCCTGCTTGGGCCGAGCCGAGTGTGCCTCCAGGACGGCAGAGCTCCAGCTCTGCTCCGAGGCCGGATCTAGTCAAGTGCCTTGCGCGAGGCTGCTCTGCCCTGGGTGAGACTTGCCCAGGCTTGCCTCGCTGCTAGGCTTGCTGCCCGGGAAGGAGCAGGCTGTGCGATGCTGGGAGAGGCCACTGGCGCCTTCCTGGCCTCAGCTCCACTCCTGCCTTGCCTTTGCATCTAGGCCCCGGGCGTCCTTGGGGAAGGCTTAGGAGCCGGTGGCTTGCACACCGCCAAGCCCTCCAGCAGGGAGGCCTCTCGTAGTGGGGAGGGGAGGGCAAGTGCCGGGCTCCTCCAGCGGGTGCTTGGCCGCCCAGACTCAGCGCCGCACGGAGAGCACAAGGCTCCCAGGTCCCCTGGCTGTGGTCTGCAGCCCCACACTCCCGGAGGCTGACTCCGTGGGCGCCCAGAAGGTGCCTGACAGACGTCATGTCCCTAGCGCTCTGCTCCCCAGCAGAGACGTGTGCAGGTGGTGGGGCCTGCCCCTGCGTGTCTGGGCTCCCGCCGGCAGCCCCAGCTCCAGGGAAGCAGCCCCTGAGCCAAGACCTGTAGGAGGCGCGGGGCGCCCCCGCCTGGAAGCCTAGTGCACAGCATGCGGGAAGCGAGCCTCCTCGGGAGAAGAGGAGGCAGCCCAGCTGCGTGCGTCTGCACTCACTCCTTGGGCGGAGCCCAGTGAGCCTCCAGTACGGCAGAGCTCCAGCTCTGCTCAGAGGCCCGATCTGGCAGAGTTGCTGGCGTGAGGCTGCTCTGCCCTGGGCGAGCCTTGCCCAGACGTGCCTCGCTGCTAGGCTTCCTGCCCGGGAAGGAGCAGGCTGCGCCAGACAGGCAGACGCTCCTGGCGCCTTCCTGGCCTCAGCTCCACTCCTGCCTTGCCTTTGCACCTAGTCCCCAGGCGTCCTTGCGGAGGGCTGAGGGGCCGGTGGGGTGCACACTGCCAAGCCCTCCAGCCGTGAGAGCTCTGTCATAGGGAAGGGAATGGCAAGTGCAGGGCTCCTCCAGCGCTCGCTTGGCCGCCCAGACTCAGCACAGCACGGAGAGCACCAGGCTTCCCAGGGCCCCTGGCTGTGGTCTGCAGCCCCACACACCCGGAGGCTGACTCCGTGAGCGCCCAGAAGGTGCCTGACAGACGTCATTTCCCTAGTGCTCTCCCCACCAGCAGAGACGTGTGCAGGTGGTTGGGGCCTGCCCCTGCGTGTCTGGGCTGCCGCCCACAGCCTCCGCTCAGGGGAAGCAGCCCCTGTGCCAAGACCTGCAGGAGGCGCGGGGCGTCCCTGCCTGGAAGCCAAGTGCACAGTCCGCTTGGAAGCGAGCCTCCTTGGGAAGAGTCGAGGGAGCCAAGCCGCGTGCAGCTGCAATCCCTGCTTGGGCCGAGCCGAGTGTGCCTCCAGGACGGCAGAGCTCCAGCTCTGCTCCGAGGCCGGATCTAGTCAAGTGCCTTGCGCGAGGCTGCTCTGCCCTGGGCGAGACTTGCCCAGGCTTGCCTCGCTGCTAGGCTTGCTGCCCGGGAAGGAGCAGGCTGTGCGATGCTGGGAGAGGCCACTGGCGCCTTCCTGGCCTCAGCTCCACTCCTGCCTTGCCTTTGCATCTAGGCCCCGGGCGTCCTTGGGGAAGGCTTAGGAGCCGGTGGCTTGCACACCGCCAAGCCCTCCAGCAGGGAGGCCTCTCGTAGAGGGGAGGGGAGGGCAAGTGCAGGGCTCCTCCAGCGGGTGCTTGGCCGCCCAGACTCAGCGCCGCACGGAGAGCACAAGGCTCCCAGGTCCCCTGGCTCTGGTCTGCAGCCCCACACTCCCGGAGGCTGACTCCGTGGGCGCCCAGAAGGTGCCTGACAGACGTCATGTCCCTAGCGCTCTGCTCCCCAGCAGAGACGTGTGCAGGTGGTGGGGCCTGCCCCTGCGTGTCTGGGCTCCCGCCGGCAGCCCCAGCTCCAGGGAAGCAGCCCCTGAGCCAAGACCTGTAGGAGGCGCGGGGCGCCCCCGCCTGGAAGCCTAGTGCACAGCATGCGGGAAGCGAGCCTCCTCGGGAGAAGAGGAGGCAGCCCAGCTGCGTGCGTCTGCACTCACTCCTTGGGCGGAGCCCAGTGAGCCTCCAGTACGGCAGAGCTCCAGCTCTGCTCAGAGGCCCGATCTGGCAGAGTTGCTGGCGTGAGGCTGCTCTGCCCTGGGCGAGCCTTGCCCAGACGTGCCTCGCTGCTAGGCTTCCTGCCCGGGAAGGAGCAGGCTGCGCCAGACAGGCAGACGCTCCTGGCGCCTTCCTGGCCTCAGCTCCACTCCTGCCTTGCCTTTGCACCTAGTCCCCAGGCGTCCTTGCGGAGGGCTGAGGGGCCGGTGGGGTGCACGCTGCCAAGCCCTCCAGCCGTGAGAGCTCTGTCATAGGGAAGGGAATGGCAAGTGCAGGGCTCCTCCAGCGCTCGCTTGGCCGCCCAGACTCAGCACAGCACGGAGAGCACCAGGCTTCCCAGGGCCCCTGGCTGTGGTCTGCAGCCCCACACACCCGGAGGCTGACTCCGTGAGCGCCCAGAAGGTGCCTGACAGACGTCATTTCCCTAGTGCTCTCCCCACCAGCAGAGACGTGTGCAGGTGGTTGGGGCCTGCCCCTGCGTGTCTGGGCTGCCGCCCACAGCCTCCGCTCAGGGGAAGCAGCCCCTGTGCCAAGACCTGCAGGAGGCGCGGGGCGTCCCTGCCTGGAAGCCAAGTGCACAGTCCGCTTGGAAGCGAGCCTCCTTGGGAAGAGTCGAGGGAGCCAAGCCGCGTGCAGCTGCAATCCCTGCTTGGGCCGAGCGGAGTGTGCCTCCAGGACGGCAGAGCTCCAGCTCTGCTCCGAGGCCGGATCTAGTCAAGTGCCTTGCGCGAGGCTGCTCTGCCCAGGGCGAGACTTGCCCAGGCTTGCCTCGCTGCTAGGCTTGCGGCCCAGGAAGGAGCAGGCTGTGCGATGCTGGGAGAGGCCACTGGCGCCTTCCTGGCCTCAGCTCCACTCCTGCCTTGCCTTTGCATCTAGGCCCCGGGCGTCCTTGGGGAAGGCTTAGGAGCCTGTGGCTTGCACACTGCCAAGCCCTCCAGAGGTGAGGCCTCTCGTAGAGGGGAGGGGAGGGCAAGTGCAGGGCTCCTCCAGCGGGTGCTTGGCCGCCCAGACTCAGTGCCGCACGGAGAGCACCAGGCTCCCAGGTCCCCTGGCTGTGGTCTGCAGCCCCACACTCCCGGAGGCTGACTCCGTGGGCGCCCAGAAGGTGCCTGACAGACGTCATGTCCCCAGCGCTCTGCTCCCCAGCAGAGACGTGTGCAGGTGGTGGGGCCTGCCTCTGCGTGTCTGGGCTCCCGCCGGCAGCCCCAGCCCCAGGGAAGCAGCCCCTGAACCAAGACCTGTAGGAGGCGCGGGGCGCCCCCTCCTGGAAGCCTAGTGCACAGCATGCGGGAAGCGAGCCTCCTCAGGAGAAGAGGAGGCAGCCCAGCTGCGTGCGTCTGCACTCACTCCTTGGGCGGAGCCCAGTGAGCCTCCAGTACGGCAGAGCTCCAGCTCTGCTCAGAGGCCCGATCTGGCAGAGTTGCTGGCGTGAGGCTGCTCTGCCCTGGGCGAGCCTTGCCCAGACGTGCCTCGCTGCTAGGCTTCCTGCCCGGGAAGGAGCAGGCTGCGCCAGACAGGCAGACGCTCCTGGCGCCTTCCTGGCCTCAGCTCCACTCCTGCCTTGCCTTTGCACCTAGTCCCCAGGCGTCCTTGCGGATGGCTGAGGGGCCGGTGGGGTGCACGCTGCCAAGCCCTCCAGCCGTGAGAGCTCTGTCATAGGGAAGGGAATGGCAAGTGCAGGGCTCCTCCAGCGCTCGCTTGGCCGCCCAGACTCAGCACAGCACGGAGAGCACCAGGCTTCCCAGGGCCCCTGGCTGTGGTCTGCAGCCCCACACACCCGGAGGCTGACTCCGTGAGAGCCCAGAAGGTGCCTGACAGACGTCATTTCCCTAGTGCTCTCCCCACCAGCAGAGACGTGTGCAGGTGGTTGGGGCCTGCCCCTGCGTGTCTGGGCTGCCGCCCACAGCCTCCGCTCAGGGGAAGCAGCCCCTGTGCCAAGACCTGCAGGAGGCGCGGGGCGTCCCTGCCTGGAAGCCAAGTGCACAGTCCGCTTGGAAGCGAGCCTCCTTGGGAAGAGTCGAGGGAGCCAAGCCGCGTGCAGCTGCAATCCCTGCTTGGGCCGAGCCGAGTGTGCCTCCAGGACGGCAGAGCTCCAGCTCTGCTCCGAGGCCGGATCTAGTCAAGTGCCTTGCGCGAGGCTGCTCTGCCCTGGGTGAGACTTGCCCAGGCTTGCCTCGCTGCTAGGCTTGCTGCCCGGGAAGGAGCAGGCTGTGCGATGCTGGGAGAGGCCACTGGCGCCTTCCTGGCCTCAGCTCCACTCCTGCCTTGCCTTTGCATCTAGGCCCCGGGCGTCCTTGGGGAAGGCTTAGGAGCCGGTGGCTTGCACACCGCCAAGCCCTCCAGCAGGGAGGCCTCTCGTAGTGGGGAGGGGAGGGCAAGTGCCGGGCTCCTCCAGCGGGTGCTTGGCCGCCCAGACTCAGCGCCGCACGGAGAGCACAAGGCTCCCAGGTCCCCTGGCTGTGGTCTGCAGCCCCACACTCCCGGAGGCTGACTCCGTGGGCGCCCAGAAGGTGCCTGACAGACGTCATGTCCCTAGCGCTCTGCTCCCCAGCAGAGACGTGTGCAGGTGGTGGGGCCTGCCCCTGCGTGTCTGGGCTCCCGCCGGCAGCCCCAGCTCCAGGGAAGCAGCCCCTGAGCCAAGACCTGTAGGAGGCGCGGGGCGCCCCCGCCTGGAAGCCTAGTGCACAGCATGCGGGAAGCGAGCCTCCTCGGGAGAAGAGGAGGCAGCCCAGCTGCGTGCGTCTGCACTCACTCCTTGGGCGGAGCCCAGTGAGCCTCCAGTACGGCAGAGCTCCAGCTCTGCTCAGAGGCCCGATCTGGCAGAGTTGCTGGCGTGAGGCTGCTCTGCCCTGGGCGAGCCTTGCCCAGACGTGCCTCGCTGCTAGGCTTCCTGCCCGGGAAGGAGCAGGCTGCGCCAGACAGGCAGACGCTCCTGGCGCCTTCCTGGCCTCAGCTCCACTCCTGCCTTGCCTTTGCACCTAGTCCCCAGGCGTCCTTGCGGAGGGCTGAGGGGCCGGTGGGGTGCACACTGCCAAGCCCTCCAGCCGTGAGAGCTCTGTCATAGGGAAGGGAATGGCAAGTGCAGGGCTCCTCCAGCGCTCGCTTGGCCGCCCAGACTCAGCACAGCACGGAGAGCACCAGGCTTCCCAGGGCCCCTGGCTGTGGTCTGCAGCCCCACACACCCGGAGGCTGACTCCGTGAGCGCCCAGAAGGTGCCTGACAGACGTCATTTCCCTAGTGCTCTCCCCCACCAGCAGAGACGTGTGCAGGTGGTTGGGGCCTGCCCCTGCGTGTCTGGGCTGCCGCCCACAGCCTCCGCTCAGGGGAAGCAGCCCCTGTGCCAAGACCTGCAGGAGGCGCGGGGCGTCCCTGCCTGGAAGCCAAGTGCACAGTCCGCTTGGAAGCGAGCCTCCTTGGGAAGAGTCGAGGGAGCCAAGCCGCGTGCAGCTGCAATCCCTGCTTGGGCCGAGCCGAGTGTGCCTCCAGGACGGCAGAGCTCCAGCTCTGCTCCGAGGCCGGATCTAGTCAAGTGCCTTGCGCGAGGCTGCTCTGCCCTGGGCGAGACTTGCCCAGGCTTGCCTCGCTGCTAGGCTTGCTGCCCGGGAAGGAGCAGGCTGTGCGATGCTGGGAGAGGCCACTGGCGCCTTCCTGGCCTCAGCTCCACTCCTGCCTTGCCTTTGCATCTAGGCCCCGGGCGTCCTTGGGGAAGGCTTAGGAGCCGGTGGCTTGCACACCGCCAAGCCCTCCAGCAGGGAGGCCTCTCGTAGAGGGGAGGGGAGGGCAAGTGCAGGGCTCCTCCAGCGGGTGCTTGGCCGCCCAGACTCAGCGCCGCACGGAGAGCACAAGGCTCCCAGGTCCCCTGGCTCTGGTCTGCAGCCCCACACTCCCGGAGGCTGACTCCGTGGGCGCCCAGAAGGTGCCTGACAGACGTCATGTCCCTAGCGCTCTGCTCCCCAGCAGAGACGTGTGCAGGTGGTGGGGCCTGCCCCTGCGTGTCTGGGCTCCCGCCGGCAGCCCCAGCTCCAGGGAAGCAGCCCCTGAGCCAAGACCTGTAGGAGGCGCGGGGCGCCCCCGCCTGGAAGCCTAGTGCACAGCATGCGGGAAGCGAGCCTCCTCGGGAGAAGAGGAGGCAGCCCAGCTGCGTGCGTCTGCACTCACTCCTTGGGCGGAGCCCAGTGAGCCTCCAGTACGGCAGAGCTCCAGCTCTGCTCAGAGGCCCAATCTGGCAGAGTTGCTGGCGTGAGGCTGCTCTGCCCTGGGCGAGCCTTGCCCAGACGTGCCTCGCTGCTAGGCTTCCTGCCCGGGAAGGAGCAGGCTGCGCCAGACAGGCAGACGCTCCTGGCGCCTTCCTGGCCTCAGCTCCACTCCTGCCTTGCCTTTGCACCTAGTCCCCAGGCGTCCTTGCGGAGGGCTGAGGGGCCGGTGGGGTGCACGCTGCCAAGCCCTCCAGCCGTGAGAGCTCTGTCATAGGGAAGGGAATGGCAAGTGCAGGGCTCCTCCAGCGCTCGCTTGGCCGCCCAGACTCAGCACAGCACGGAGAGCACCAGGCTTCCCAGGGCCCCTGGCTGTGGTCTGCAGCCCCACACACCCGGAGGCTGACTCCGTGAGCGCCCAGAAGGTGCCTGACAGACGTCATTTCCTAGTGCTCTCCCCACCAGCAGAGACGTGTGCAGGTGGTTGGGGCCTGCCCCTGAGTGTCTGGGCTGCCGCCCACAGCCTCCGCTCAGGGGAAGCAGCCCCTGTGCCAAGACCTGCAGGAGGCGCGGGGCGTCCCTGCCTGGAAGCCAAGTGCACAGTCCGCTTGGAAGCGAGCCTCCTTGGGAAGAGTCGAGGGAGCCAAGCCGCGTGCAGCTGCAATCCCTGCTTGGGCCGAGCGGAGTGTGCCTCCAGGACGGCAGATCTCCAGCTCTGCTCCGAGGCCGGATCTAGTCAAGTGCCTTGCGCGAGGCTGCTCTGCCCAGGGCGAGACTTGCCCAGGCTTGCCTCGCTGCTAGGCTTGCGGCCCAGGAAGGAGCAGGCTGTGCGATGCTGGGAGAGGCCACTGGCGCCTTCCTGGCCTCAGCTCCACTCCTGCCTTGCCTTTGCATCTAGGCCCCGGGCGTCCTTGGGGAAGGCTTAGGAGCCTGTGGCTTGCACACTGCCAAGCCCTCCAGAGGTGA